>NW_015506278.1:359628-362091 GCF_001515645.1 Sinocyclocheilus grahami
GATAGATAGATAGATAGATAGATAGATAGATAGATAGATAGATAGATAGATAGAACGATAGATAGAACGATAGATAGATAGATAGATAGATAGATAGATAGATAGATAGATAGATAGATAGACTGTGTATTCCAAAATAGTCCTCATAACACACTCTTCAAATCTAAAAAAAGGTCCCTTGTAAAACAGATTGAAGAAGTTACATAACAAATTTCATATTTAAACCCTGCTTTAAATAATTTACTTTTTAATTCTATATTGAAAAATGCTTTTTTTTTAGGATCACCTCTTCATCACTGAACATTAAATTACAATGCATTCTATAAGAATAAACCTTGACCTGCACATTAAAGGTGCTCCAAGTAACACATTCATTTCATGAAAATTGTAGTCTAATGGGTTTCAGAGAAGACTAGCGCAAAGAAAAGACTAATTTTGGTTAATTAATTAAAGAGAGATGGACTACTGAGACAAACCTAAAAGCACAGGAAGTTAAATAGAGGCTTGATAACATTAGCGCTAAAATGTATGAGAAACCTCACTTTGATGATAATAATTTTAGTTAGACTGTTGCATATTGCAGATGTTTCACCCTTTAATTTCTCACTGGAAAAAAAATGAGTAAGAATTAATTAAAGCTAGGAAAAAAAAATCTACTGATTACTATTCATTGTTTTTCTATGTATAAATGACAGCAAGGACATTATGTATCTTACATTAATTTTATATAGTAGATTAACTGTGGAAATCAATAGAGTATATGCAAACACAAGCAGTGCAGGTTCTGCCTGTGGTCATAAACCGATATGACCACAGGCAGAACCTGTACTGCTTATGTTTGCATATACTCTCTCGGAGCATCAACTACAACAACAAAAAAAACAATATGAGATCTTTTGCATAATGGATGAAAAAGGGATCAATGTGCAGTGACTATTTCTTGCTTGATTAATGAGATTCATGTTTTCTGGTGAAGTTCAATGTGAATAAATGATACGCAGGGGGCATGTCGCTTATGAAGCCCATGTCACTAATCCGCTCATTTTGTTGAAGCATTTATGAATTTCTGCAGTTCATGGAGAAAAAAAAAAAACTCTTTTAAATGTTTCACATCTCGTATCCCAAGATCCTTTGCAACACATTAGAAGGCCTACATGCCTCGATGGACACATATTCAGCATGTTCAAAAGTAAGAATTATGCTTAAACTTCATCCATCAAATGATGCCATTAATCTTATGGCTTTATGTTTATATAATGAATGCTTTCTATTTCACAGTAGGGGAGATGTTACGTCTTTTGACTTTCTGCAGCAATTTCAGGATCTGCGCATATTAACCTCTAATATCACTTTTATCTTATTTAAATGGGGGGGTTGGGGGTAGATATTCATATTTCATCCAAGCGTTTCTCGATATGATTGATGGTATGAACTGAAATCAAATTATCTCTCAATCTAATGGATTCCAAGGAAGACAGAGCACATGATGAACGAAAATACCTATGTCACCTTTGCTCTGTCAAAGCAGATGTTCATCAAACTGAGAAAAATGTACTGTGTAACATTACTTCAAGGTAGCCACAAGACCAAACTAAAATTGTACTAAAGAGAGTGATGTAGTACAAACAGACAGACGAGTAGCATATATATATATATATACAAACCCAATTCCAAAAAAGTTGGGACACTGTACAAATTGTGAGTAAAAAAGGAATGGAATAATTTACAAATCTCATAAACTTATATTTTATTCACAATAGAATATAGATAACATATCAAATGTTGAAAGTGAGACATTTTGAAATGTCATGCCAAATATTGGCTCATTTTGGATTTCATGAGAGCTACACATTCCAAAAAAGTTGGGACAGGTTGTCACGGTGCGTGCGGGGAGATGAAGCGAGGACTCAATCGCTGGAGAAAGGGCACTTTATTTTAGTCATAAAAAATGAAACAAAAACAAACTCAAACCACCCCGAGGGGGAAAAACAGACAGGCAGAGCTAAAGCTGCACACATGCAGACACGAAACACACACAATGAGAAATGACGGATCAGCACAGGACGGCAGACACAAGGAGAATAAATAGGAACCAAACGAGGGAGACACAGGTGGAGCAACTAAAACAATAACGAGGTAACAAGATGGGAGGGGCCAGACAATAGACAGGAGAGAGCACATGGCAACAGACAAACACAACACAAGCCATGTGCTCCCAGAACACAGTCATCTGGTGGCCCTCCTGGGCACACCGGCTGAAGACTGTGACAGAACCCCCCCCTTAAGGAGCGGATTCCAGACGCTCCACGAGCAATCCCGGAGGGAGGCGGAACGGAGGTGGATCAGGGGGAGGGATGGTGGGCCAGGCCCGTGTAGTGGAAGAGGCCCTGGGGATAGAGGTAAACCAGGGTGCCAGGGCGGGGCCGGCAGGGCAGGAGGCCAGGGCGGGGCCGGCAGGGCAGG
>NW_015506278.1:364226-392255 GCF_001515645.1 Sinocyclocheilus grahami
TTCTTCTAAAATGGTTATTTTATCAAGCTCCTATGTTTATGTTCAGTTATTTTACAAACCCAATTCCATAAAAGTTGGGACACTGTACAAATTGTTAGTAAAAAAGGAATGGAATAATTTACAAATCTCATAAACTTATATTTTATTCACAATAGAATATAGATAACATATCAAATGTTGAAAGTGAGACATTTTGAAATGTCATGCCAAATATTGGCTCATTTTGGATTTCATGAGAGCTACACATTCCAAAAAAGTTGGGACAGGTAGCAATAAGAGGCCGGAAAAGTTAAATGTACATATAAGGAACAGCTGGAGGACCAATTTGCAACTTATTAGGTCAATTGGCAACATGATTGGGTATAAAAAGAGCCTCTCAGAGTGGCAGTGTCTCTCAGAAGTCAAGATGGGCAGAGGATCACCAATTCCCCCAATGCTGCGGCGAAAAATAGTGGAGCAATATCAGAAAGGAGTTTCTCAGAGAAAAATTGCAAAGAGTTTGAAGTTATCATCATCTACAGTGCATAATACCATACTGGATGCCCGTGCTCTTCGGGCCCTTAGACGGCACTGCATCACATACAGGAATGCTACTGTAATGGAAATCACAACATGGGCTCAGGAATACTTCCAGAAAACATTGTCGGTGAACTCAATCCACCGTGCCATTCGCCGTTGCCGGCTAAAACTCTATAGGTCAAAAAAGAAGCCATATCTAAACATGATCCAGAAGCGCAGGCGTTTTCTCTGGGCCAAGGCTCATTTAAAATGGACTGTGGCAAAGTGGAAAACTGTTCTGTGGTCAGACGAATCAAAATTTGAAGTTTTTTTTGGAAAACTGGGACGCCATGTCATCGGACTAAAGAGGACAAGGACAACCCAAGTTGTTATCAGTGGTCAGTTCAGAAGCCTGCATGTCTGATGGTATGGGGTTGCATGAGTGCGTGTGGCATGGGCAGCTTACGCATCTGGAAAGGCACCATCAATGCTAAAGGTATATCCCAGTTCTAGAACAACATATGCTCCCATTCAGACGTCATCTCTTTCAGGGAAGACCTTGCATTTTCCAACATGACAATGCCAGACCACATACTGCATCAATTACAACATCATGGCTGCGTAGAAGAAGGATCCGGGTACTGAAATGGCCAGCCTGCAGTCCAGATCTTTCACCCAGATAGATAGTCACTATTAGACAAGAATGGGACAACATTCCTATTCCGAAACTTGAGCAACTTGTCTCCTCAGTCCCCAGACGTTTGCAGACTGTTATAAAAAGAAGAGGGGATGCCACACAGTGGTAAACATGGCCTTGTCCCAACTTTTTTGAGATGTGTTGATGCCATGAAATTTAAAATCAACTTATTTTTCCCTTAAAATGATACATTTTCTCAGTTTAAACATTTGATATGTCATCTATGTTGTATTCTGAATAAAATATTGAAATTTGAAACTTCCACATCATTGCATTCTGTTTTTATTCACAATTTGTACAGTGTCCCAACTTTTTTGGAATCGGGTTTGTATATATATATATATACTACAGACACATAAATACACAGCCGAATAAATGCATGCTATTATAAAATATGAAAAAAACTAAATGGTTCAATGGTATATGAAAAAATAAAATAAAATGAAATAAAATAAAATTCCTCTTTAACTGTTGGCAGAACGACATATCGCAAAATCAGATGCAGCTGCATTCTCTGTCTGAGATCACGGAGGATTTGTGTCTCAAAGCAAGAATATGATAAATAATAACCATATTCTAAAGCCTCACAAACTCAATAAACATGGATAAATGTGGCCTGTCTGTCTGCGCCTCCATGAGAGTATTGGACTCATCATCGCTCATAAAATCAGCAGCCAATGAGGAGAGAGATCCCACATATTGTGGTCGCCAGGAGAGAAGGCAGCTGCAGCTGAAACCCAACAAACACAGCTGAGCATTTATGGCATCTCACTTTTCTTCACAACAACATAAAGGGAAAGGCAGAGAGAAATCAACTGTATAATTAAGGTAATAAAACTGACTTCAGCACATGAAATGGATACTTTGAGTATCCCTCACTTGTATTTCATACATACACACAAACATCTGAGTGTTCAGGGTTGTTGCTAGGAGTTCTGGGCCTTGTTCCTTTAATTTATTTGATTTGATTTCTCTTAAATCTATTTTAGCTGAATTACATAAACTGATGAGCTCATATGGCTGCAGTAAATCAAACGGGAGGCTCAGCGATGTTTTATTAGCTAATTCTGACATGTTCAGCAAGTTGCATTTTAACCTGAGTTTGATGAATTTGTAGACAAGCTGCTGATGCAGTGTACTGTAATAAACTGCTAGTGCATTTGACCATTAAAGCAAAAATCTGTTTTTAAGGAACAGCAAATGTTTTAATAAACATTTTTCTATCTATTTTTTGAGGCGACGACATGAAAAATTGACAGTATTTGAAAGAATTTGCTTATCTGTAACTGCGAGTATGACTTCGATTTTACATTGTGCCTCACAATGTTTCTAGCATCATTTTACCCAATTAATTTTTTTGTTCTTTTTTTAAATAAACAAATTTAAAAAAAACATTTTATACACGTATATATGATTGTCAGGAAACATTGCTCAAGACACATTTTATATTATTATCACTATTGAAAATAGTTTTTGCTGCTTAATATTTTTGTAGAAATCTTGACCACTATGATTCAAAACTTCAAAAAATATACTTTTATTCAGCAAGGACACATTAACATGTAAAGATATTTATAAAAAAAGGTTTAATCAAATATACTGTATGCAGACTTGATGAGCATAAGAGACTTCATTTAATGCATAAATCAGTAGAGAATATATAAGATGTGTATGTATGTATTTATTTATTGATAGATACGTACATACATACATATATACATACCACCATTCTTCTTCTTAATAATAATAATATGTATAATAATAATAATAATAATGAGTTTCATGCAGATTATTTTTGAAGACTGAATAATACACTCCAATTTTGAAAACATGTCTAAATTGGATATCTGTTAAGTTATAATAGATCTAAATACTTAGAGCTCTCTTTCTCTTTTTTCAAGACAAGCTACCATATAAATAAGTCTTAAAACTCATTCCTCTAGCAAGCCAATAGAGTGCACTCTGAAAAACTTCCTATAAGCAAATATATACTTTATTCTTTAAAGGGGTCATATGATGTGATTTCAAGTTTTCCTTTCTCTTTGGAGTGTTACAAGCTGATTGTGCATAGATAAGATCCCTGAAGTTGCAAAGACTAAAGTCTCAAAACCAAAGAGATATAGTCAGCTGTCTTAACCGTGGCTTGTATACTGCAAACACATACCAGCTTCATCACTGTGTCTGTCACACGACCCTGTTATTTATTTTGAAAGATGAAGCTCGCGCTTACGGTAAGGGGCCTTACATTTCCGATGAGTGCTTGCGGTGTTCGGCCAATCACAATGCACTGGGTCAGCTGGCCAATCAGAGCAGACTGCGCTTGTCGGAAAGAGGGACTTTGTAGAAAACAAAGTGTTTGACAGAGGCGGGGCATAGAGGATCTACAATAATGTACAGTATTTGAAAAATAATGTGTTATTTGAAAATTAAAGCATGTCAACATATTCTGTTACACCAAATACACAAAATAATGATCATATGACCCCTTTAATGAAACAGAATCTTTATGAAGACAATCAACAAATGCTACTTCAAAATAAGACTACTATCCACTTACAAAACTACTGTACAATCTATTGTACGGTTCCATCTTTTATCAAACAAGAAAAAAAATATTAATAGGAGTAACTTACAATAATGATCCGATGACTATAGGCTGGAACTGAAATTGCTCACATTTACAGATTACAGAGATGCAAACCATCACTGTAATCATATTCTCAAATACAGCTGAAGTAATGTGGGAGTAAACACGCCAATATTTACAACGTCTCCATTTAGATTCACACAGCTAACCATCCTTTACTGTGAACCGGGAGAAGGTATATTACGTTGAGTCCAGTGTTAAGTTATATCAGCAGATTACACGTCAGTAGCCACTCATGAATGCAATTTGAATATGAGGCGGATGAGATGTTTTTACACATGGGCACCTCTCGGTAGGTGAGGACAGGTGGAAGATCTGCTCTCTGACAGGTTGTAATCACTGTCAGTCAAAAGGCGCTCGGCCGGACTGGCCCAGCTGTTCATTTGTGCCTCCTCAAATAAAAGACAATCACAGTGATTGGCTGTCACCCTTAACCCTTCAACTGTCAGCCTAATGGAGGTCTTCAACTCCTAGGCAGGAGCAACTGTTCAAACTGAAAATGAATTGAAATGTAACAGACAAATGATTTATTGCTCATCTCAGTAGGGTAATAACTAATTTTGGAGACGGATCCTGTTGGTTGAGACCGAAGCGGCGCTGTAGAAGAAACAACAAACCCCAGCATGTGTGGACACGTGTGATTGGTTCATCTGCGATTCCGATTAGCTTAACTCGAGCCGAGTCCCCATTTGAGTAGCACTTCAGACTAGCATAATGAATGAATGAAATCCAGAGGAAACTATGAGGCATGGCTGCAGAAAGAGAACGCAGACAACACAGAACTCAAGCGCGGTCTTCAGACTGAGACTGAACAGGAGGAGTGAGAGAGAGACTGACGTGAAACAAGCAGACTGGGTGAAGCTGGAGGCAGTGAGGATGGCACACAGGAGGGAAAGGGAAAGGTCAGCCAGAAGAAGACATGTGAAAAGAGAGACAAGGCAGGAGACGACATACATCAAAAGGGTAAATAATAAGGAAGTTAGAAGAGTCCAGAAGACAGAGCACATTGGGTCTCATTCAACAACTGCAGATGTACATGCACAAAATGAACCAAGTTTACTCAAACCACATATACTTTATTATTATTACTATTATTTTGTTATAAAATTAGATATGTTATAATGTTATAACTATACTATATTATATTATATTGTCTTTGTAATTGATGTAAAAATGAAATTTTTTGTTACATTTTTCTCTAAATTTAGAATAAAACTCACTCAAACTACATATTCAATAAATAATAATAATAATAACAACAATAATAATATAAAATGTGTAATTTTAATATATTCAAATATTGTGTTGTTATAATAAACATTGTTATAAAAATATAATAAAACATTTAATCACAAAACTTAAAAACATATAATTTAATTGTATATATTTTATACTAATATTATATTATACAGGAAGGGTATCTTGTGTAAAATCCAATGTGCAACATTAATTCTACATTAATTCACTAAATGGCTCCAGAAATTCTTTCTTATTCATTCTAGTTTCTCGTTTGATTCTGCAAACCTCTTTGTAATTTCAGTTACATTTTCTCTATATTTAGGATAAAATTTACTCAAACTACATATATTCAATAATAATAATAATAATAATAATAATATATTTATTGTGTTGTTTTAATATATTAAAATATTGTGTTATGATTATACTAAACGTTGTTATAATACAATTTTATAATATAACATTTAATCACAAAAATGTAACACATATAATTTATTTGTATATATTTTATACTAATATTACATTATTCAGGAAGGGTATCTGGCATAAATAATTACACTATGGTGACCAAAAGCAGCTGAAAGGATATTATATTATATTATATTATATTATATTATATTATATTATATTATATTATATTATATTATACACTGAATAACTTATACAATAACAACAAAAAACAATATGCATTATAATTTGAAGATTTTTCAGGCAAATCTTTTCTGCAAACACATGCAATTATTAGTGCATGAGACCCACTGTGATAAAAGTGCAAAGGCAGAACATACTGTGTGATTGAGTAAGAGAAAAGAGAGAGCATACTGGCAGATGAGGAAATGGAGATTAGTACTAACCGGGGCACACAGCTATATTGCAGAGTTTGGTTTGCACCTCGGGCCCTCCACAGCCCTTGCTTCCATGCTGGGGGAGCACACAGATCCTGCTTTGGGTCCGAGTGCCACGGCCACACGTGACTGAGCACAGGCTCCACGAAGACCACTCCTCCCACAGCCCATGCACTGCAAACACCAATAAAACCACCAATTGGGATGAGGGAAGATGGAGGTGAGCCGAAGGGTCCTTCAGTAGCCAGAAACAGCACACGGGGACACACAGAGGTGAAACCCTGCCTAGCTGAAGGATAAAACCAGGAATGTCACCAACAGACTGGGCCTCAACCGTGAAACGCCAGAGTGGATGAAGCCTTCAGATCAAGGGTTGAGGGCAGAGAAGGAAATGAAAATGAAACAGCATGTATAACATGATTGAGACGTCACTTATCCCGTAAGAAGGAGCACCAAAGTGTAAAAGATCAAGGCATGGGTAGAGCAAAACTAGATGAAATGCACCGTTTGATCGTGAAACGTGTCCAATTGATTGTATTCCCGCCGAGAGGATTTCAATGAGATTGTGTCCCTGAAGGATTCTTTGACTATCAATAAAAGCGATATGTGTTCCGTTTCGTTTTATGTTGAGTTACTTCCGAATTAAGTATTCCCTAGATGTATTCTTCAACTCTTTTTAATAGAAGTCATATGGAGATCTTGAAATTTCAGGTATGACTCTGTTCCGATTTCCGGCTCTGTTCCAAAACTTAATGAGCTTCTTACACAGGGAACTGCCTTAAAAGACAACATTCTAACTGAAACTGAACTTCATAAGTAATTAGTTTGGAACATACACAATTTGGGCCATGCAAAAAGAGGATTGTTTTTAACTTAGGCAATCCTTTAAAGCATTTTGTTTTACTTATACATTTTCATATTTAATTAATTTTAAGTATATACATTTTCAAATTCATATAACAAATATCATACATGAAATAACACCCATTTAGCATACATGAATCACCCCATAGCAGACCTATAACAGGTGGAGCTGGGGAAGCTGGAGGGTTTCTGATGCACGCTGCAACTGCTACAGCAAGCACTAGCCAAGTATTTGAATGTTGAGCTGCAAACTCATTGGCTGCTGATACAAAAAATAACCAATCAGCTGCACCATGTGATTATGATGTCATTATGTCAGATTGAGTTTGACCTATCGGACTGCGTCATCTAGTATTTCACGACAGAACTTTAGATATAGTGCACACAAATATAAATAGTGCACATAAAACAGTCTATAATCACCTAAAGGGGTGGTTGACAGTTGTTTTGCTTAGTTTAAAAAAAACAAACAAACAAAAAAACAAACAAACAAACAAAAAAAACCTTCACCATTCTTCACCACTCTGTCCCTTCTCCGATGAACGCTCTGATGATTTCCTGGTTTTATGAAGTGCATATAAATAGTGCACATAAAACAGTCTATAATCACCTAAAGGGGTGGTTGACAGTTGTTTTGCTTAGTTTAAAAAAAACAAACAAACAAAAAACAAACAAACAAACAAAAAAAACCTTCACCATTCTTCACCACTCTGTCCCTTCTCCGATGAACGCTCTGATGATTTCCTGGTTTTATGAAGTGCGTGCGTGCACGTTCATGATTAGCACTTCTCGTAGCTATGTGAAAAATATCTGTCTGTCTGTACACATAAAGTGTATAATTGGAACATAGTTTGTGCTGGAGCTGGTGATCTGAATCAGGTAAGAAAGAGAGAGAGATGCAGAGCAGGGGGACGCGAGGAACAGGATTAAGAACTGCTGCTTTAGAACATTGATTTTGAAACATGTGAATCCATTAGAATCGTTAGAAGACAGAATCGCGATTCATATATGAATAGATTTTTTTGTGCACCCCTAGTTTTGACGGCATGGCAACAACTCTTCTCTAAAGCAGCACAACATGGCCTCGCCCCATTTGTTGCATGTTCCCAGGGGCGGGGTTTATGTAAATTTCTGGGTTTGTGATGTCACAAACCCGGGAAGTATATAAACAGATATTGTTTATGCTCAAACAGCAATATTACACATTCTAACTAAAGTAAAAAAAAAGTGAAATCACAATCAACCACCCCTTTAAAATTTAAAAAAATATATCAACAGATCTCCACAATTAATGATAAGTATATACAGTACTTATTTACTCAGTACCTACATACTCAAATTGTTTTGCTTCACAATACATTTTTGTACAGACTGTGTGAGAATCCAAATAAAATCTGATTATAAACATTAAGATTTGTTTTATTTGAGTATAGATATACAATATATTGACAATTGTTTCAATATAGACGATGTTAGAGGAATAACATGTTACTTTAATAATAGGGCTGAACGATTAATTGCATTTGCGATAATATCGCGATATGAAATAACGCGATTTTTCAATCGCAGAGGCTGCGATTACACGGTCACGTGACACGCGAGAGTAAAGAGGTGTGTTCGACTTGAAGATCAGATCGGCGTATGACATCAAAGTACGGCAAGAGAAAGCAAAAGGAGACGTCTGCTCTCTTATAGCTCTCACAGTACTTTGATGACACACACCGATCGGTCTAAGTAGCGCTGCTTCAAGTCGAGCATGGGCCATCAGCAGAAAAAGAAAAGAAATAAAACGGTAAACAGCCAAAGGACGTAACTTAGAATGGGAGATGGATCGGTGTGTCAAAGGGAAGAGAAAAGCCATAGATGAAGTGGCACAGACCCAGGCAGGTGCTGGTCATTCAAAAGCTAAATGCAGAAAATATGACGAGGCATATCTTGCTCTCGGCTTCACTCACCGGGTCTATACCAGACGCTACAGTTGTGCGTCACGCGGCAAAGCGACCATTGCAAATCATTTTAACTTTGTGTCAGTACGTCATAAATAGAACAAGGCATCAGTTTAATGTCAGGTTTTGTCGTGTCGCGCCCTATACAGTCTATGGTCGCGCCGCGCCGCGCCGCGCCGCATCCAGTGTACACAGCGTCACTGATTATAATGGTTCTACTGTATTTTGCCACTCGCGTCTGGTGTAGACACGGTGTTTAATGTCGCTGGTGAGGAAAGCCTGTGTGTGTCCTATGCCTTAGCGGACAGCATAAAACCCACAAAAAAATAAAAAAATAACAGAGAGAATAATAATAATAAGTTATTCTCTCTATGCTATTTTGCAATGTTTCAAGTGATGCAGGTATTTTTTTCCCTGTAGGTTTTTTTACATTAAAAAAGTCAAAATTGTTCATATTAGTGAAATTATAATGGTAGTATGAGGTGGGATGGGGATTCGGGTGTGGTAAAGCAACAGATTTGTTTTTATATTTCTGCAATCTACTTTAGTTTGTGTGATGTGTTACTGACTTTCATATTAATGTTTACACCAGGCTTATTTAAACATAACTATTACACGCTTACAAGGCTGGAAGTTCAACAAATCAGTCAATATACTGTGATTGTAGTTGTTAAATAAAAATGTCATTCATATCAATTCATGCATCACCTAATTTCATCGTAACATATAGGCCTGGCCTACAGAAAAGAACATTTATGTTTAATCTATCTAATAGTGTGTTGGGCATACTATACAATGATTTATAGCTTGTCTTTGTTGAATAATACAGAACATAAAGAGCTTTAAAAAAATTATTGCATATTAAATCGTAATATTGGTAAAAAAAAATCGCAATTAGATTATTTTCCAAAATCGTTCAGCCCTATTTAATAAGCATAAATATAGAACAAAAACTGTGTTTAATAGTCAGTTTACATATATACATATATATATATATATATGTAAGTTCATATCATGTAAATAAAAGTAATAAAAATAATAAATTAATTTAAGTAGTATACATGTCTTGCGTCACACTCGATTTAAGCAATGTGAGAGTGATATTTTGATGATATTTTAGTAAGTATAAATATATAATACACACAATTTGGTGTGAAATGGTCAGTTTAATATTAAAAATGGGCTAGTCCCAATGCATTCTGTGTTAACCACTGCGAAGAAAGGTAATGCTGCCTGCAAAATTCAAACCTATAATTATGTAACATATGAAACAGTCTTTCCATTGGAAGTGAGCACTTATGATGTCTTAAAATTCTTCCTATGAAGGCAGCTTACTAGGTTACTAAGTAGTTAAGTTTTGGAACAAACATATGACTGTGAGCTTGATGAGATGTTATGGCTGAGGGTGTGAATGACCTTTGACAAACCACTGCAGTGCGACAGTTAAACCAACCACAAAACCACCCAGATGAGTCTAATTGACTCTCTTCCACTTTTGTTTCCTCTACACTGACCAACTGTAGGGATCTTCGGAAGCAGAAGAGCAGACATCTTCACTAAACCAACAAAGTAGTCAACATTTGATTATCTGAGTTGCCAAAGAAAAAGTGAGGACATTTTTGATGTGTGGAGTGACAGTAAAAACAGAAGACAGACTTTAATATAAGGCAAGACACATATGGAAAACTGAAAAGGAGGAGGATGGAAGGGTGGGAAAGGCTGAAAAGAGTGATTCAGGTGAGGACAGAAAGAAAAACGGATCCTGGTAGGGGATGGAAGGCAAAAGAATTGGCCAGGATTTGGAGAAAGGGGCAAAATAAAGAGTATGTAAAAGATACAGAGAAGGACATTTTGGAGAGGACTTTTGCAAAGAGCAAGGGAGAGATTGTAAGGCCTCCTCAGTGTAGAGCAGGGATGTACTGTGAATTATGCATGCTGATAAATAATTGATAGCGCTCTGTAGTGTAAAGCTCAAAGGAGCCATGGCTCAGCTGCACATACAGCACGAAGATTAAAAAAAAGAGCTTGGATGAAGTGAATATGAGAGAGAGAGAGAGAGAGAAAGAGAGAGGGGCTGGACTGGTAGAAAAATAGAGGTACTTGTTGCTCAAACAACTTGGACACAAAAGCTGACTTTCAGTCACCTTCTGCCCTCTTCAGCAGATCAAATTAGTAAAAAAATAAATAAAAATAAAAAACCCTTTATACATTTAAGCCTCTAATTATCTTCTGCAATTAAGCCAAAAATCACGTTCTACTGACCTAAAAATAGGTTACAGGTGCAGGATTGAATAGGGTTGTGGACAATGATACTGTAAATGAAAATGATACTCTATTTTTTTAGCGGCAGCCATATCACCCTGTAGCCCAAGACTGGTTGCCCACTGAAGCTAAGCAGGGCTGAGCCTGGTCAGTACCTGGATGGGAGACCTCCTGGGAAAACTAGGTTGTTGCTGGAAAAGGTGTTAGTGAGGCCAGCAGGGGGTGCTCACCCTGTGGTCTGTGTGGGTCCTAACGCCCCAGTATAATGACGGGGACACTATACTTTCAACAAGCACCATCCTGAGACATGAGACATTAAACCGAGGTCCTGACTCTCTGTGGTCATTAAAAATCCCAGGATGTCTTTCAAAAAGAGTAGAGGTGTGACCTCGGCATCCTGGCCAAATTTGCCCATTGGCCTCTGATCATCATGGTCTCCTAACAATCCCCATATCTGCTAATTGGCTTCATCACTCTGTCTCCTCTCCACCAATAAGCTGGTGTGTGGTGGGCGTTCTGGCGCACTATGGCTGCCGTCGCATCATCCAGGTGGATGCTGCACACTGGTGGTGGACGAGGAGATACCCCCTGACAATGTAAAGTGCTTTGAGTGCCTAGAAAAGCGTTATATAAATGTAATGAATTATTATTATTATTATAAAAGCAAATAACCATCTAATTATGCATAGTAATTAATTAGGATTCATTTGAATAAATAAATACAATAAAATGAATAAACTGGCTAAGCATCTACCCAAACTTTTAATCAAATTTGGAAAAGAAAAAATGTTTTTTCAAATTTTAAGCATTTTAAGATTTCCATATTGAATAAATTTTAAGTACCGTATTGGCCCGAATATAAGACGACCCCCCATTTTCCAGGTGTACCTTTTGGAAAAAGGCTTTTTAAAAACCAAATCTTGTTTTTTCTCAGTAAAACACATTTTGTCTTCAATTATTTTCATATTGCATATTTTTCCTATTTTAATTTTTGTTTTGAAAGTATGGTAAAAACTGGTAAAATGTACAAACAATCACATTTAAAAAATATACACTTTTTGATATACCATTAAAAAAAAGAAAACAGGCAGCCCATCTGAATTAGGACATTTAGGCTATCCATCTAATAGTAGCCTACCAAAATCTTATTAACAGTAGAAGTTAAATCTTACCGAAGTCTTCAAATCTGGGTACTGTCTTACGTTTTAAAATCGCAAAGGGAGTTTGGTCCCATCAGGCTAACCTGACAGTCACAACTCATGCAGCTGTAAGGTTTTCTTTCTCTTTTGTTTTTTCTCACGATCTTTACAACACGCATTACATTACTTATTTCATGGCACACTCGTTTTATACATATTTGGCGCCACTTATTGTTGTGGGTGTTTTATGGACATGTCAAAGTCTAGACCCTGAATATAAGACGACCGCGTTTTTTCAGATGTATTTCCAAGAAAAAAACATCGTCTTATATTCGGGTCAATACGGTATATCTCACTTCACAACTGCTTTCGAGACAGATTATGTGGGACAAATGACATGCTAATTTAATAAGCATAACCATACAGCATACAAATTTGTGGTCAGTAATCAGTTTACAAGCATTTATAAATATTTTACCTATACATTTCCATATATACTTAAATTTCATTTAAAACAAATGGCATTTGCCAAGCATGTATCTGGATGCAAGGTAAAATAAAATACAAAATTATTAAATTAAATTAAATTAAAATTAAATTAAATTAAATTTAATTTAATTTAATTTAAATTAGATTTAAAATATTTATAAATATAAAAAAAATATTTTAACATGTATACCTGATTCCACAAGCAAAACCAGTTGAGAACCACTGATTTATAGTCTTTCACGTTTCAAGGATCTTGGGGGGAAAACAAAAGTGAAAAAAATAGTTTCAAGTTACAAACAGTCACAAGAACAATGTTCTGTGACGTCACTGACTTGGTGAAATGCATCTTTGAAATAAAGCTAAAATGATATCTGAGAGCTGCAGCAAAAAAAAAACAGCCAAATATAGTTTCAGAGACTTTGAAAAGCGCTTTTTGTGGAGTTTGACTGCCTTTAGGAGAAATATTTAAATTAACTTTGAACTCCTCCATGGCTAGCAAGTCACTGGCAGTCTATTCTTGCCTGGACTTCCAAACACTCTGACACTGTTGATTGCGAGATGTAAAGGGTGAAACGTGAGGCTAGGATAACAGCACTGATTTTGTGTGGCATGGGGAGAGGTTGAATACTGGGCTGATGTGCACGCAGTGCTCATTGCCTCTCTATAGACCACATTATGTCCTGCCATATCCATCAAATCAGTCTATCCACTCCCCGCAGGGGGTGCCGATTCCTCCTATGGTGGAGGATGCGAGAGAGAAATGTAAAAACAGGTACACTGTGACCACCAGACCACAGTCAGGAAAAAGGCAGCAAAAAAGCAGTAAGGTTTGATGATGAAAGGCAGAGAAGCAGAGAGAAATAAATAAACAGGCACAGAAAGAGATGTGGTTGTGAACCGGGCATGCGGGGCAGACAACAATCCTCAAACCAATAGATCAATGTCCCCTCAGAGCATTTCTAGAACACCAGCCAACTCTGTTCTGTGGCTCCGCAGGCTGCAGGCATTGTTTAGTGTTGTTTACATGTCGTAAATATTATTTATATCAGTTAAGACCAACAGCGACTGCAGTTATAACTGATGCAGTTACCCCTTAAAAAGCTGTGATGGATGAGCTATCCTTGAATCTCCGTAGTCTAATGCATCACTAAATTTAAAGGGCAAAAACAAATGCATAGCACCACCTGTTGGCTAATAGGTGCAATTGCCCCTTTTGCCCTGAGATTCATTGAAACGGTGCTTTCAATAGTTTTTTCTTCAGGAACCAGATTTGATATTGCACTTCACATGTTGACTCAATAAACGAAATGAGCACACAGACATGTCATTAAAAGCATATATTATAATATATTAATATTCCCAAACAATATGCAAAATAATAATAAAAATAAAAATATGTGTTTAATAAAAATATATGCACAATATATTATCATTATTATTATTTAATTTTCACCCTCGTGTCATTCAACCTGTCCATGTTGGCTTCTGCCTAATTTGGCTGCTTCTACTAAGTGACAGATGAATTTATGGCAACAAGCTGTAGAGTTGATTGGATGCCCAGCCTTTGGCGTCAACAACAAAAGCATTTTCTCCTCCTTTTTAGAAGTTGATAAGCCTATTTATTTTACTAAACTAAATATACTCTATTATAATATATTATATTGGTAATTGCATTTTGCCCTATTATAAGAGACATGTCAGTTGTAAACTTGAAATTTAACATCTACATAATGACAAACATGACCATTTCCTTGTATCGTGCATGCTGCGTATTACTAATATTAACTATATGGCTCCGCGTTATCGTCCGGGCAGAACTATTGTTCCAGCCACCAAAGACAGATTCACAAATAACCTGCCTGATTTATCTCAACTGCTCTGTGTACCAATAAGTACACATGAACTAGACGAAATAACTAGCAACATGGGCACTATCTTCTCTAATACATTAGAAGCTGTTGCCCCCATCAAATTGAAAAAGGTTAGAGAAAAACGCACTGCGCCATGGTACAACAGTAATACCCATTCTCTCAAGAAAAAAACTCGTAGTCTTGAGCATAAATGGAGAAAAACTAACTTGGAAGTTTTTAAACTGGCCCCCCGACTGAGCCTGGTTTCTCCCAAGGTTTTTTCTCCATTCTGTCCCCGCTGGAGTTTTGGTTCCTTGCCGCTGTCGCCTCTGGCTTGCTTAGTTGGGGGCACTTCATTTCCCGCGTTATCGTTGACATGATTGCAAAGATATTATTTAAACTGAGCTGGATGTTGACATCACTGAATTCAATGATGAACTGTCTTTAACTGAAAAATTAGTGTTTACTATTGTCATTTTGCATTATTGACACTATTTTCCTAATTAATGCTGTTCAGTTGCTTTGTCACAATCTGTATTGTTAAAAGCGCTATATAAATAAAGGTGACTTGACTTGACTTGACAAACAGTAATTGCAATTGAATAAATGTATGCAAAAAAAAAGGTTTAAAAAGTTCAAATGTAAGGTCATTAAATTACCAATAGAAAAAGATGATTACTGAGTATACTGTCAAGCACCAAAGCCCCATCAGAATGAACAATAAGGTAATTGTTGCATTTGAACTCGAGCTGTGTTCCCAAGTGAGAAACCACATCTCCTATAATCCTGCACAAACAGCATTAATATGCTGCTTTATTTATTTGAGTATTCTATTAAATTTCACAAAGGACATGCCTAGGCTCTGAAGACACCACAAAATGTTTGACAGCCAAAACAACAATCAAAAGTGGCAGTAAAAAATAAAATACAATAATAAAAAATAAAAAAAATAAATACATCCACCAGAAGTTTACTTAAACATGGTTTTCTCATTTGATTCTAGGTCTCATGAGTCATTTGACCTGTCTGAGATAATTGCATCAGATTTCATTTATCAATAGAGCCGTAAGCTTTGAATAGTGTTCCTTCATTAAAGTTGAGCAGATTGAGTTTGGCCTAGCACTGCTCTGCTCTGCTGCCCAGACACAATGATATGCAGCAGCACTAGACACATCCTCAAACGCACTGAGAGGAATTTCTTAAGGCTATCATGAAAAGATTAATTTAGATTTTGGGTTTCATTGAGACCAAAGTTTAGCATTGCAGATGACTTGTGGTCTTGCCATGGAAACCTTTTGACTGATATCCTTGCCTTTGTTTGGAGAAGAAAACCACATTCTTTCATGTTCGTTACAGAGGAGATTAGGGCTAGTTGTCATGCCTGATATATATATATATATATATATATATATATATATATAGTAATTTTGAGGTAAAAGTCCAGGATTTTCTGTAGCAGTGGTTTTGTATGTGTCAAACATTTAATCATTTTAGTTACTTTTTGTGAATTCAGTCCTCCGAACAAAAATTTTAATACCATTTATTTTGTTTTAGTTGTTGGGTAACAAATAGTCAAACTAATACCATTCAAACAAGGATCAACCATGTTCTGATGGTAGATTTTTAATTAGACTTGAACTATGATCTTACAACAAGGGTATTTTTCAGGTCGAGGTTGTCACGTTTAAATTTGCTTGAAAAATTATTTTGTTGCATTTATTGTATTGCTATTGTATTACATTTATCATGAATTGCTTTTGTTGTGTTTAAATTTGACTGAAAAGCCTAAATAGACTGCTTACTGGCAGCTTCCATTGTGACAACTGACAAACATTCTGCGCTATACAAAAGA
This sequence comes from Sinocyclocheilus grahami, assembly GCF_001515645.1. Classification (NCBI taxonomy): domain Eukaryota; kingdom Metazoa; phylum Chordata; class Actinopteri; order Cypriniformes; family Cyprinidae; genus Sinocyclocheilus; species Sinocyclocheilus grahami. Next base: position 380,555 of record NW_015506278.1, read on the forward strand.
TCAACTGCATTCCATAAAATGCAATTTTTTTCTCCAAAAGTATGACAGCTGACCTCTGTATTTCCTATTTTCCTCTTTTGAGACGTGTGGATACATGAAACAATGTATTACCTAGAAATGCAGTCGTGAAAAACAAACCAATCTTAAAGTTGACATGGTAAAACATACCATACCATTCCTGAGAAAGCAAAAGAGAACACAATTCAAGAATTTGCAGTGTTAATTCTGATGGAAACAGCTATCGATGGCTTGTGTCCACAAATTAGACTGAGCTCTAGATTGGGATTAGCTAATGAGCAAACAGAGGGCAATTTAAGACTGCAGCCAGAATTGCTGTTATTTTAAAAGTACCCATTTCATTTGAAGGCTGTGCTTGATCAATTTTGAATAATAACTCTCCTCCAAACTAAATAAACCTGGCCATAATTGCTTTCGCAAATCAATTAAGTTCTGTTTGAACGAAAGCCAAAAGAAGGACCAAGGGACTTCCACTGAGCATTAAACTATGCTGAAGCTACGCTAGCTCAGGCTAATCTCAAAGACACTCGGTCCCTTTTCGCCAGTGCGCATCCCTGTTAAACACTTCCTGTGGAGTGAAAGTAATCTATGAACACATGCACGCACACACACGCAGCTCTGCTCCGGTTCAAATAGTCTTTCTCTACCAAATTTTGTGTCCCTTTAGTAAATATTGCCTGCCTGCTTATGTTGTCAGCATAAATAGTATAAAATGATCAAAAAAGTCAACAGCGAGGATCTCGCATTCTTATTTCTAGCCATCTTGTTTACCTTTTTATTGACACATAGTTCTCTATAATCAGCTTTTCTGTCCTATAGCATCGAAAATCTATGCATTCCAAAAGTTTGCGTGTCTAAACGTAATGTCGCTCATATCTGAGCTTCATCGATCCCTGTTCAGATTCAATCCTCGGCAAGCAGATATTTCCAGGAGAAACCCTTCACTTTGATTCTCTTCTGTCTTGCTCACTCGGCTGAGATCATCTGCTGCTGTCCTTAAATCACATCCTAAAGTGCTGATCTGCACTCTTGGAGAGACTGAAAAGTGCCCAGTGCTGAACATGGCAATCATCTCATCAAAGCCCAGGCGTTGAATATCAGAACTCAGGCTGAATGCACAAGTGAGAGGTAAATTGAGTTATCCTGTTTTACATAAATATAGAATTAACACACAGAAGGACTTACACAGCTGATGATATGCAACAATGGGCAATCTATATATATGCCTTGTAAGCATGAAGATTTGCATCTACTACTGCGTTTAAAGACAAAGCAGGAACATCATTCAAAAATAATATATTTGGGCTGATAGGGGTCTTAACTATACACATGCATTAAAGCATCTCCTTCCATCTCCAAAACAATACAAATGCAGAAAAAAAGAAGAGGGGATGATCAGATCCAAACAGGTTTGTGGATTGCGAAATGTTTCAATCCATAAGATATGACCTGTTTTGCTATGTGTTTAATATAGTTTAGTTGTAGTACATATACAAGTCTATGACATGTACTGTACACCACTGATCAAAAGTTTGAGTTCAGTAAGATTTTTATGTTTTTGAAAGTCTCTTATGCTCACCAAGGTTGCATTTATTTGAGCATAAATAAATTACTAATTGTGAGATATTATTGGAATTTAAAATGAACATTTTCTATTTTAATATATTTTAAAGTTTGTTTCAGCAGCCATTACTCCAGTCTTCAGTGTCACATGATCCTTCAGAAATTATTCTTTGAATCATATGTTGATTTTGTGCTCAAGAAACATTTGTTATTATCATCAATTTTGAGAACAGTTTTGCAGCTTAATATTTTTGTGGAAACCATGGTACTTTTTAAAAATGCTTTTTTTGGTGAACAGAACAAACAAACAACAAAAACTTTTGAACAGCAGTGTACATTGAGCAAATTAATTAATGCAAAAATAAGAGATATCCTACATCAGCTAAATGAAAAGATAATGTGGGCACGCTAAATTGTATTGTCAGCATTCACAGCTTACAGCTAACAACAATTGCAATGGTTATTTAATTAAAACATCCAGAGATTCCCACCCGTAAAGACAGCATTGATCTGTATTTTACTCACGAGGTCAGTGTCTTGTTTTGAACTGGAATTAATCAGTGTTATTGAAGAAATCGATTGAATGAACAATTCAATGACTCACTCACAAGGACAGTCACTTGTCGTCACCTACAGGCATATCGATGTAACCTGCAAGAAGAGTCACTGTATCCCCCACCTCTAACATACACACTGACAGGCAGCCTGTCTGGAACGAACACATACAAGCTGAGTGATACAAACAGTGAAAAGTCCCTGTTGTATAATCTGGATTGTAGCACCTCTTGAATGCTGAACTGACCAATCAGCATCCAGGACTGCAAATGTCCATTCAACAGTGTGTTTTTAACATGCCGATCCTCATTTTGGTGAAAACCAATGTGCAGACGTGCAAAAAATTAAATAAAATAAATAAGAGTGAGACTGATCTCACCTGAATCACACAACCTTGATGCACACCAAACTCAAGTGTACATACTCAAGTACATGGACAAAAAAGACTGAACAGCTTGATTTATATCAATGCAGTACACAGAGTGTCAAAAGTGCCCATTGTACGCAGTTCCACAATAGATACTCAACAAAAATGCAGTGTGTGTGATGCACATGTACTTCAAGCATGCAGTGGAGTGAGTAAATGTGTGTGCCATGCAAAATAAATAATACTAACCAAATCATCTAATAGCTGCAGATTCTTCTCATGCACTGTCCAATGTTTACTTACAAAGCAAAAGGAAACATTCAACTAACGTTTAATGATATTTGACCTGCTCATGCAGTGTGTGAGAAAGTGTGAATGTGTAGATGGGCATCCAAAAGCATGGAGGTACTCTACCTGCTTGATGCTGCGGCTCACCTGGGCAGGTGGCAGTGTTGTTGCAGAGTCGGGTTTCCCTCAGCGGGCCGCTGCAGAGGGTCCCATACGGAGAGGATACACATGAACGAGAACGAACCTGCCAACCCTGCCCACATGTCAGTGAACACACGCTCCACTGAGACCACTCCTCCGCAGCTGGGTCACCTACAAAACACAAGATGGAGAGAAAAGAAAAATCTTTAAATTCTTGACCCAGACTCAAACCACGGACTTCAATGTCAGTTCTGAAGGGTTATGTTACCCTACCCCTGTCAATAAATTCTTCCAGGAATGTTTTTTTTAAGTATTCAGGAAAACCTCCAACAATCCATTCCATGTCTTCAGCAACTTAAAAGGTGTTGCAAGGTCAGTGGCAGCCAGAGCCACCCCATCAGCTTGGGCTGAACGTGACGGGTGGGAATATGGCACGTGAAGTTCCCTAGTCATTTTTTGTCATTTTTGAAAGCCGTGTCCTTGGACAGAGGCGACATCACGAAGGGAATGGGCAAATCAAATTAATTGCACGTCTTGTAATCGCATTACATCTTCATTTGCATGTGGTGAGTCAGAGCTTAGCCTTATTTACAGAGCAGATGGGTGGAGAATAGAGTTTAGGGGGCTGATGGGGACAGGGATGGCAACAGGAGTTTATGCACAAACGTTTTCTATCACAATTTCCCTAAAATTGTTAAAACAATTTTAGGGAACATTTCAGTATAGAGACCAATTCTCACTAGTAACAAGATGCTTATTAGCATGCATATTACTACCATATTGGTTGTTTATTAGTACTTATAAAGTCTCTCTCGATCGATAATTAATTGAAATACATGCTATAATTCATTCAAATAAAGGTGCTCTTACTGCACTATTTCATCTCTGTGTCTGATTTAAAGCGGGCAGAATGCTAGAGCTAACGTGCCGTAACTGACGAAAATAACGAATTTTCTATTATATAACTAATTATAATTTACCCATTTGGTCAAATATTGCGCTGCAAAGAGCAATACTAGTTTTGACTTGTCTATAACTTGGCAAATGACCATGGAATAAGCGGAATAATCAACGGCTAGCCGTGCATTAAAGGATTTACTTCACGTCGGGCAGTTCTTTGCCTCCACGTCATGCATTTAAAATCCTTTAATGCACGGCTAGCCGTTGATTATCCCTTACATATTCTGCATGACAATATTCTACATCTCTAATCCTACCCAATACCTAAACTTAAGAACTACCTTAATAACAATTAATAAGCAGTAATTAGCAGTTTATTGAGGCAAAAGTCATAGTTAATAGTTAGTTAATAGTGAGAACTGGACCTTAAAATAAAGTGTGACCCAGTTTTAAAACAAAAATGTAACAATTAAAAAAAGTGTTGTGCATTTTTTATATATATAATATGTGACCCTGGACCACAAAACTGTTTTGAAAATTAGTTTATATATCATAACATAAATAAGCTTAATAGCTTTAATTATTTACAGTAGGAAATGTACAAAATATCTTAATGGAATATGATCTTTACTTAATATCCTAATGATTTTTAATTATTAAAAATCTATAATTTTGCCCCATACAATGTATTGTTGGCTATTGCTATAAATATACCCGTGCTACTTATGACTGGTTTTGTGGTCCAGGGTTACATATGTATATTTAAATGTATTATTTCAATATTAAAATGTGTGCGTGTGTGTGTGTAATTTATTCCTTCAATGTCGCATGGTCCTTCAGGAATTATTCTAATATGCTGATTTGGTGCACAAGCCAGTTTTGATGCTTAATATTTTTTTTAATTAATACTTGTATTTAGCAATTACACCATAACTTCATCAAGTGACACTAAACACATTTATAATGTCACAAAAGATTCCTATTCGTAAAAATGCTGTTCTTTTGAACTTCTATTCATCAAAGAATCTTGACAAAAATGTATGATGGTTTCCACAAAAATATTAAGCAGCAAAAATAGTTTTCATCACTGATGATAATAAGAACCATTATTATGCACTGAGCACCAATAATGTTTAATAATAACTAAACAGTAAATGTAACACTGAAGACTTGAGTATTTTCTTTTTTACTTATAACATACATACATATCTTGTAGGAGTTGCTATTTTCAGACACTTTTTTTTCTCTTGAAAAACATCAAAGAGCTGTCCATGGTTCTGAAATGCAATTCAACTTAATAATGGAAGGAGATGGGACTCACCTGTCTGGGCCTGAAACACACCCGGCTGGTCAGCTGATCGCGGCCTTTGTGTCTTCACCTTCTGCTCATCATCATCAGGTTCTAGACAGACACATGACGAAACACTTATATTAAATAAATAGGATTAGATAGGTGAGATATAGAGGATTTATTATTTCACATGCCAACAGGAATATGATACAGAACACTAATATATTTTATGCATTCATATATTTAATAACAATAACAATATAAAAATAAATACAATATAAACCATGTAGGGTCACAAATTTGCATATGTCTGTTTTTTATATGCTTCAAATGTGACTCATCCAATCAGATTTTAGAGCTGGAAACATCCATACAATCTAGTCAGAATATGCTGCTACACACGTGTCTTTATTAGTATGGTAGTGACGCATAAGGTTGTACAATCACAAATGCTAAAGCCCACACATACTATTAGCGCTGTTTTACATTTACACAATAATGTAATACATCTCTCCACCGAACTTCGCCTTGTCCTTGAATGAAATGTAAATCTCACCATAGTGTGAGGAACATTTTAAGTGTGCTGCTACAAACCTCATCTTGTAGCAGCTTCTGAGTAAACCTACATAAGCCAACAGAGACCCGTCACCAAAGTGTTTTCTATATCTGGCCTAGTCCTCGGGCACATGAAAATCCCACGTAATGTGAACACACACACATGAGAGCATATATTTCAACTCATCCTTGCTCAGATGAGGCTACCTGCCCCCAAAAAAGTGAAGTTTAGTGGAAAATGGCAATTTTTTTGTCTACTTTGCTGAATGTAATACTTTGAATCAACACGTTCAGTGTGTAGTGTCACGAGTGCCTGAACAGACCAAATCAATCCAAGGGATTAACTCTTTTTGACACCTCGACCTAAAAATGTAGTGTTTCTGGTTAATTCAAGTAAGTTGCCATTCAAGTAAGTCATTTTTTTTTTTAAAGAACAAATTGAAAAGTATGGAAGATTGTTTCTGCCACAGGATTTAAACAAAAATAAATAAATAATTGTGACAATTCACAATTCACAATTCTGAGTTTACATTTCAATTCTGAGTTACAATTCAGATTTATTTCTCGCAATTGAGACAAACTCAGAATTGTGAGATACAAACTCCGCATTATAACTTGCAATTGGTAAATCTGACAAATTTGAAAAGAAAGGTCTAAATTGTGAGATATAAACTCGCAATTGAGAGAAAAACGTCAGAATTGTGAGATAAAGCCACAATTACTTTTTTTTATTTTATTTTGTGATGGAAACAAAAACAAACAGAATTGCGAGATGTAAACTCAGAATTCAACTCAGAGTCTTGCAATTGTTTTTTTTTCTCCGAAATGCAAGTATATATCTCACAATTATGAATTTACATGTTAATTAAATCTAAAGTTGCCTTTTTATTATTATTTTTTTATCTTAATCAGTGGTGGAAACAGGCTTCCATGTGCACAGAAAAAGTTTGATGAGAAAACAAACAAACAAACTGGAGAGTACACATACATTTGTTCAAACTAATGTTAATGAACCAGTGTTAAATATAAACGAGGGAGGGTGTGTCCAAAGTAATTAGCATACAACATATCCAAACCATCTCTATATAAGGGCCTCTACACAACCTCTCCTGTATGGCAATTATCTAAAATATGTCTACAATTACACGTGGAGACCAGTTTGTGTGTGTGTGTGTGTGTTTGTTGTTTTTTGCTCTCTCTCTTAAATGTTTGCACTTTTAACGTTGACTTTGTTTGTCTCTAATGTATAGAGTGCCCAGTACACTCATTCAGCGTGCAGCACTCTCTTCTCTGGAGCTGATTGGTCGACTTGACCTTTTGCAAAAAGTGTGTGAAAAGATGAGTTGCGTGGGTTGCTAATAAATTCCACCACCATATGCAGGAAAAGAGGATTTCCATAAGATGTAGCAGGAAGAACCGAAGGAAGAAAACACTCTTCTCTGAGGCTCTTTCTAAATTACCATGAGCATTTATGGATGCTTAGAATAATTCACAATCATGAAGCACATCCTCAACATGAACTAAAAAAATAATAATTTGGGGGGCATGATTTATACTTCAGCGAGTTCCTAAAACCCAATGCTAAATTCATCTTAGTCAAGAGGCGGAGAATGAAGCACCCCACAGACTGCGTGTTTTTACGTTTACATTATTTTGCTGCGAAAAGTAGTTCACAGATCAGTGCAGACGGGATTTTAAATGCAGATACTATTGTAACGATACAAATGCATTTGAATAATGTAGGGCACAAAACATTTGACCTGCATTTAAAACTGAATGCTTGAAAAATAGATTATAAACAAAGAAAAGTTTAAACTAAATGTACTGCTTTTAATATACGGATTTGTAATACATATTTTCAAAAGACAGAATGGAACAGAATATCCCTCTCAAAATGAACTTTAAAGGTGGGGTATGTATTTTTTAAAAAACGCTTTAGAAAATGCTTTAGAGTCAGGTCAAGTACCAAAACAAACTTGCAGCCAATCAACAGTAAGGGGTGTGTCTACTCATGATGTGGAGGAGAGAGCGCTCAGTGCACAGGACGGACATAAGCCGAGCCGAGCGACGACAGAAAGATAGAGATGGCGGATAAAAAAACAAAAGAGGAAAATGTCTGCGGAACAAAAGAAGGCTTACGATAAGGCAATAAATAGGACCCGTGTAAATTTCGGATGAGCTTTCCAGCGCTGGAGAGAACTCAAGGAGCGGAAGGCCTGCGATCGGATGCCGAGGTTGCTTTGTTTCTTCTCGATAGGTGAGTAACACCGTGTTTACACCGCCGCAACAGCTAAAGTCTGTCTACACTGGACACGACAAAGCAACCTTTGAAAATCATTTGAAATGTGTGTCAATACGTCATAAATAGAAAGCAGCAACAGTAACTGTCGGGGATTTGTTGTGTCGCGCCGCATCCAGTGCAGACAGCATCACTGATTATAATGAGTTCTATAGTATTTTGTCATGCCGCACCACTCGCGTCCGGTGTAGACACGCTGTAACATTGGTTTTGCTTTGTTTCACAGAACTAATCGTTGCCTGGGTTGCGCACGTATGTGTGGGGTGGAGCTATCGAAATAGTGGCGTGAGACCCTTTTGGGGTAGGGGCGTGTTTATTTTGGTGATTTGAAATATCAACATTGGCTACCAGAAATCACTTACCCCACCTTTAACTTTGCACCGTCTTATAAAAATGCAAAGCTCAAGATGAGACACTCCAAAAACATTGTGATAAACAACACAGACATCAATTTGAAAGTGTATGGATGTAGCAATGGTGCTTTAAGAGAGATGAAAGACAACTTTCTACCAGCTAAAGCACAGATAATTAAACCAGTAAATGAATGCAAATGTATATTTATTGTTTTATCACAATAAAAAAAAATAAAACAATAAATATACATTTGCATTCATTTATGTAAGAACTTATTTAAAGACATTTATTAAATAAAATTAATTAATTTAAATGAGTGCTGTCAAATGCTTAATCACGATTAATCTCATCCAGAATAAAAGTTTGTGTTTACATAATATATGTGTGTACTGTGTATATGTAATATTTATATATAAATGTGCACACATACATGTATATATTTAAAAAATATTTGCATGTGTATATACACTTATATTTTAGGGCTGGGACAATAAATCGATGCATCATGATTTGTGGATCGATTCTGAGATTTTCGGAATGCATCGTGATTCTCTCTCGAATCGATTCTGAGCTTAGTTTTTAACAGCAGATGGCGCTCAAATGCTCACGAAGAAGAGCACTTGTGCGTTCGGCTGAGTAATGTAAGTGTTTAAATGTACTTGCACATCGGCTTTTATGCTTCATGATGTGATTCGTAATTCGCTTCAACCTTTTCGAACTTTATGAATGATTATTTTAGGTTCAAATGGTGCGTGTGTAAGGAACTGGAAGCAAGCAGAATACGGCTATTTCTAAAGCACACAGTGCCATCTGCTGTTAAAAACTAAGCTCAGAATCGATTCAAGAGAGAATTGCGATGCCTTCGGAAAATCTAAGAATCGATGCAGAATAATTTCCCGATTCGCAATGCATCGATTTATTGTCGCAGCCCTATTATATTTATATATAATTTATATTATATAAATATAAATATTTTATATATAAAGGTAACATATTTTTCTTAAATATATGCATGGACATGTATGCATTAATATATGCATAATAAGCATTCAAAGTATACAGGCATATATTATGTAAACACAATTTTTTATTTTGGATGTGATTAATCACGATTAATCGTTTGACAGCACTAATGTAAATGTTCATGTATATAAATCTAAAAGTATTTATTTTATGTATTACATTTAAATACATAAATATAAATTATTTTTGATTAAATAAAATTAAAATATATACAGCCAAACTATACTACAGTATAACCATTTTTGTGGTAGAAGCTACACACTAGAACCTAAAGATAGAAGCTAAAGACTATTTAAGATGGTTTGAGAACAAGAGATCAAAGAGACAAAAGAAACTGTGAGAAAGAAAACATACAGTACAGCATAAGAAAGGGAGACTTTATTAGCAAAGAGAGCTGCATCATATACATTGGAGCACATGGGATGGATGGATACTCTAGAGACTTCCCCCGTTGGCTCTGTCAAGCAGACCTGATTACCAGCGCTTCCCGCAGGGCCTGTGTTAATACGCTTATGATAGCTCAGACGCGCACGGAGACGATCACACTAATTTACTCTGTCACGGAAAAGACAATAGTGGTGTCAGGAAAGGCGGGATTTGTTCTGCTTGCTTTTTGTATCTCACTCCTACGCTCTGCCTCTCCTCTGCGTCTGTTGTTCTATGTCGGGTCTACGTAACTGTCTCCATTCGGCAAAGGGTGAAGAGAGTGGTTTGGTAAGACAGAGATAGACTAAACATGTCTTTTATCTTCATATCAGACACAAATTCTGGGTTGACGTATACCCTATTACCTCTCATGTTTTCATGTCTTTGATTTCTCAATTTCCTCACAATAACATCTCTATTAACCACCACCCGTCTTCTTCCTCACAGTGTCCAGCCTGCATCCGATAACATCCACATGTTGAGAAGGAAACAGCCCACGCTTCATTAGGCTTCATCTTGACCGTGCTTCAGAGTAAACTGAGTCATCATACAGTGCCTTTCACGATTTAAAGCAATAGTAGTGGTTTTTATCATTTACTCAATCATACAGTATGTTTTTCCAAATCTGCATGACTTTCTTTCTTATGTGTAACATGTGAGGGAATGGTGCTTTAAGCTTTAAAGAGAACACAAATATACATAAAAGCACCATCAAAGTAGTCCACATGACTTCTAAGCACTGTGTGAGGATAAGGCCAAAATGTAAGTCATATACTACAGTTTAAAAAAAAGTATCTTATGCTCACCAAGGCTGCATTTTTTATCAAATTTAATATATTTTTACAATATAAATTATTCAAGTGGTGGCGATGCCAAATTATCAGCACCCAGAGTGTCACATGATCCTTCAGAAATCATTCTAATATGCTAACATTTCTTTCACTAATGCATCCGTGAATAAAAGTAAATAATACAAAAATCGATTAAAAAAGAAAAAAAAAGTAAACCTTTAGATAACTGACCTTTCTCGTGTTCCCTGGAGCTTTCAATAGCATATAAAATTAATAATTCACCCAGAAATATTTGATATTGATATTCACACTCCCTCACCTCATGAATCAGAGTTCATGAGAGAAGTAGCACAAACTGTTCTTTTGAGTCAGATCTGTTCAATGAAACAGTTAGTCCAGTTCACAAAACAGGTATAAATGAGTCATTCAAAAATCCGATTGATTTGGTTCTTGGTTAATCAGCTGAATCACTTAATGATCCAGTTACAGAAGTTAATAACTTAATTGGAAAGAAAGATAATTGAGAATAGCAAATTGCAAATGCATGAAAATGAGACCAGAACATTCTTCAAAATATCTGTAATGTTAAACAGAAGAAAGAAAGTCATACAGGTTTGGAACAACATTGACAGAACTTTCCTATATTTTTTTATTTTTCATTCTATTAATATTTGGTAGAGGTCAGTTGGTTTTGACTGTCAACATGATCAAATCTAAATGTTTCTATGTGCTTTCATGTATGCATTACTGTGTTTTCATTTTAATGTGGGTGATTTCTTTCTTTTTTTTTTTGCTCCACTTGTGTGTGTATATATATATATATATATATATATATATATATATATATATATATATATATATATATATATTATTTTTTTTGTTTATTCAGGTGTTTCATTCTGACACCAGCAAATGCAATAATCATATTCTCGCTCTTTCCTTCTACTCAAATCTTCTCGCCTCCCTTGAAATATAAAATAGCTCAAGCTGCTGAGGATTTAAGAACGAAAAAGTACAGAAGATTCATGCATAGAACTTTCTTATCAAGACAAAGATTAGAGCATACGTTGCACTTTTGATGCAGGAATATGTTGAGTTAAACATGATTTTGCCACAACAAGTCCCAGAAT
>NW_015506278.1:392417-406099 GCF_001515645.1 Sinocyclocheilus grahami
TATATATATATATATATATATATATATATATATATACATATAGACGTCTAACATCTATATTATCGACTGGTTAAATCATTGCGTTCAACCACAAATCCAAGAGCCTGTTAGACATAAGCTGAAGCAATAGGAGGGTCACATTCAGACAAATGAGGGTCCTTCAAACACTGGCAAGTATTCTTTATCCTCTATTTGAGGGGATTTACAGGTAGCAGTCAATTGCGTAGAGTGCACTGTGAGGCATGTGGAAAGATTTGAAGTTCACTAGGAAAAGATTATCATATGAATGACTTCCTCACTCAACAGCACTTCAAAATAGTGAACAGAAATACATACATCTCTTGGGGAATGCAGAAGATTTGAACAGAACAAAGTCTAGCGACTATATGAAAGAAATGAGAACGGATATTTAATGCTTGAATGAACTGTATGTATCATGCTACTGTACAGGTTACGAGAATGAAGGCATTTTGTTTACTCATTTCAGTCAAATGAAGCACAAAAAAACCCTTCAATGCGGTTATATTGTTTTCTTTCTCAAGTAAAGCAGTTTGTGCTGTGCGCATGGTTATATACACGTACGATCAATATTAACTGCTCCCGTTGGCCATGACAGTGCATCAGAAATAATACACTACATCACAAAAGGACCGGACTGTTGAACTGTTTGACGACTTAGTCTTTGATAGGCTTTCCACACACACACAAACACACACACACACCACTGAGCTCTCCGGTGAAGTAAATGTCCTTTTAGTTTGCTGATCTGCCTCTTTCCACATTACTCTACCTCCCTCCCTTTCATAGTCTTCATTTCTCTCCTATTTTGAGTTTTCACCTCCAAAGCCTGCATGCACTGCCAGTCTAAAGACTATTCTGGCAGTACTTCCAGTAACACGGATGAGTAATTTATTTCACTGTGCCCTAAATAGTTTCCAACATTTAATTACATTAATAAGCGTTTTAATTATTGTATTAGCTGAAGTTAGTGAGTGCAGGTGGATTTCTACTTTGTTTCTGAAAATGAAGGGATGTAAAAGGTAATATTACTAAAATTAATGATAAAGAATTGCTAATAACAATAAATAAATAAAAAATAAATGATGCAACTGCATATGCATATGCACATGGTCAAATGCACCTCTTGGTCAAAATTATTAATGTAAGCCATCTGTTTGCATAAACACATTAGACCTGTCACCATCTATTAAAATAAAAATAAAACAATTAAATGTTAAAATTAATCAAACAATAATACTGTCATAAAGAGAACACTTGCTTTTCTTTGTTCATTTGTAATTATTAATTACTGTATTGTACAGTTACTTAAAAAATGTTTCATTCATTGGCAGCAACTTAAAGGCTACATTCCTTTGGTTTCATTACTTAATATTTATATTCATATTTAACTTTATTGTTAGTTAGTTTTTGCTGTGGTATCACAACTAGTATTGAACTCTTAGATTTCACTGGATTGGTACAGACTGAAATTCTGGTATCATGGCAATACTATTTTCCACAAAAAGCTTTTCAAACTTTCTCTCAGACCTGTCTGTGTATAGTTCCACATTTAAAACCTTTCAGTCAGAGTCCCTTTACGGTGCAGATCACTTTTCTTTTCTGAGAGCAACAAAAGCAACAAAAGCGACTACACTTGCTGTGATTTTACAAACTATCCATGTCTACAGCCATGCAGGTCACTCTTTGTCATCCAGACAGGCTGCGGTAAAGCTGTTTGGATCCTCTCAGCCAAGGTTTGATTAGTGTGTGTAGGTCTGAATACATCTGGCTAAGGAAAGTATCTGTCCTTCCTTGGGGCACATACACTGCCCATAGGATTTAACACTGCCTACAACACAATGCATTTCAGCTTATGCATTTCAACAAATGTCAAGTAAATGCATTAAATATGGCAAGATGCATGTTTATAGATCAACTAGTCCACTTAAATGGCGGATTTTTTGTGGTTATGGTATTGCTTTTTTCTCTCTTCTTTCTCTTTGAACACTATGGTCTGAACTTGGCTTTTGGAAGAATAAAAACTGATATGACCCAGCAAATCTAGGCATTATTGAAGCGATGACTATTTGATGGCTATCCTGTATATAAAAGCAGTTTCTGGAAAATACATACTGGCCTTTTCTAAAAGATGCTGCTAACAACTTCAACAAAAAATCCTAGAATTCAAAAGTGTTTTTTTTTTTTCCTTTTTGTGTCTGAATGATAGAAAATGCTTTATAACCTGGAAAATTGGCTGCTGACAACAAATACAAAAAGAAGCATCAACCACAAAGAAAATAAATACCTAATACTATTTGATGGCTATCCTGTATATAAAAGCAGTTTCTGGAAAATACATACTGGCCTTTTCTAAAAGATGCTGCTAACAACTTCAACAAAAAATCCTAGAATTCAAAAGTGTTTTTTTTTTTTTCTTTTTGTGTCTGAATGATAGAAAATGCTTTATAACCTGGAAAATTGGCTGCTGACAACAAATACAAAAAGAAGCATCAACCACAAAGAAAATAAATACCTTTAACCTAAAAAAAATATTTAAAAATCCCTGTTTACCGTTTAGTATATACAGAGAGCTATAAATAAGCCAATATAAAAAGGTATGTGTTTGAGTGAAATGAACTTTTTTTGTTTTAATTTATAAACTACTGATCATAAACTACTGATAGATAGAAATATGGTCATTTATAGAAATTTTACAAAAAATGACAACTGATCAGAATAACAAAAATAGCATTAACTAATAAATAATTTATTGTTGCTTTTGTTTAATTGTAGTAATATAAAAAAATTTTTACCTCAGTTTTATATAAAACTTTACTAATCAAATTTAAATAATTCAGCAGGTCAGCTCAAGGTCTGGATTTCCATCTCAGAAATTGAACAGTTCACTCTACTAACAGGGCATGTGGCATAACCAGAGGAGGTCACATGAGACACTGTCATGGAAACCATGGGATGCCACCACCTGGATAAGAACTTCATACATGCCAGGTTTGGAAATGCACAGCCTTTGTAAACATAAAAGCTAGAGGAAGACAAACAGGCTGCATTCACATAGTCAGAGTTACAACTGTATTTACTAACAGGTGACTCAAATAGCTGTGTTAATACAACAGCCTACAGGAGCAACTAAAATGTATTCTATATACAGTCAAACCAAAAATTATTCAGACACCAGATATAATTTTTGATTTTTTTTTTACTAGTGTGCAGGACACTATAGTTCATTTATGTGAGTGAGGATAGCAAAATAAAGTGAACTGTGACATATTATACCCAAACATTCTTCATACAGTGGACTACCAGTAAAATGTGGGATCATGTTTTGCTTAAGTGTTATTTCTTTAATTGCTTTTTTTACACCACAGACTGAACAAAATTAAGCATTGCTTGGTAATTGGTTGACCTACATTGGTATTATCTAATTGTGTACTTAAATTTAACAGCTGAATAATTTTGGGTTGATTGCAATCCGTTACATACCTTTCTATCAAAGTTATCTGACATTATCAAGGTGAATTAGTTCTGACACAGTTTAACTCTTGTTCTTGTCATATTTTGTTACCATTTTCTAAACTAAAGCGAATAAACTTTGAAATAATGTGAGAAATGTTGAAGGTGTCTGGATAAATTTTGGTTTTACTGTATATAAATAAACAATATCAGGGCCATTTTACATTTCCGTGATGGCTGTAAATGACACCAGTAACTACAGGAACTGTGATTTAAGTAAATATCTAATAGTGCTTTCCCACTGCATGGTACGGCATGGTATGGTTCACTTTTTGGGGGTTTTCCACTGGGTACAGTACCTGCTACTTTTTTTAGTACCACCTCGGTTGGGGTTCCAAACCGAGGTGGTACTCGGTTTGGTTACCAAAACGTACCGTTACCAAAACGTGACGTGTAAACTCTGCTGATCACAGAGTGGCCGGAGAGAATTGTCACTACCTGTGTCACTGAACTTGTGACACAAACACAACAGAACCACTAGATTTAAATCAGCACAGCCAGCGAAGGATCGAACGCAACTGTTTTGAACGAGCGCACCTTTTTTTAAAAAAACAAAAAGTTTTGTTGTCTGTTGTGGAAGAACAGACGTTCCTCTCGTTGATAGCAGAGCAGCAGATCCAGAGAGCTTGATGGGGCGACGCGGAATGTAAAAGTGTTTTTTAGGAGTCGTGGTAGAGGCGGCGCAACTATAACGACATGTGAATAATCCGGTCCACTCTAAAGCGGTACTGAACTGCAGTGGAAACGCAGTGAAATATTATTACAATTTAAAACTGGTTTCTATTTTAATATATTTTAAAATGTAATTTATTCCTTTGATCACATTATCAATGTTAAAAACAGTTGTGCTGCTTAGTACTTATTGCAAAAACAGTGATACATTTTTTTTAGGATTCTTAAGTTGCGGAATTTATTTGCAACAGAAATATTTTAAATATCTTTGTATTTTATAAATAACATTATAAATATATTTACTGTCAAATTGGATCAAGTTAATGCATCCTGGATACATAAAAGTAATATACACACACACACACATACACACACCACATACTGTAACCGGACTGAGTGTGAACAGAACTGTATTCAGCACTCTATAACACAACTATCCACTGTTTTCTATTGTGTGAACAAAGAGAAAATGTGTTAAAGATAAATGTGTGGACAAAATCCTACAGTTAATGTTTACTAACTACAGCAAATGTGCAAAAAAGAGAAGCCAAGTCTGTGACTCCAAAAATGTGTGACTGAAAATAACTGTGTGGAGGCTGTGTGTTTGTGATTATTTACATTTTAGGGACATTCGACATTATACTCATGCACATCCAAGCATCAGAGCATATGTATAGTCACTGATCAAAGAATCAGTCAAGTGCACAGATGTGCATATGTTTTAAGGGGATGTCATTTAGAGGTCACAGTAAAATTGAAAGTACTCATTCAGACCTTTTATTTCCCTTCATACTAACGGGAACAGTTTAGACGTCAGAGCATATATAGCCACAACATTCAAGTGTGCAATCTTCCCTTCCCTTTAGAGTGCTCTACCGAGAAAAACAGCAATAAACAGCACATTTGAAACCTGTGTTTAGGTCCAGGACTGGAGATAAGTGAAATAAAACACTGACCATAAGAGTGGACAGTCTCCTCAGAAATGCTGCTTCTGCAAACGTCTTATTTTCTGCTGCCTAAACGTGTGTTTATCAACCTTTCATCAGTAGCAATCATAACCCTGTCTCTCTCTTACTCGCCCTTGTCTCTTTATCTCTTATCTTTTCTAGAATTCAGCCATCAATTCCCATCAACCTGACAGGAACAGTTTGGACATCATTGAGAAACATGTAGCCAAGGCAGTGGTGAGTCACTGAGCAGGATAGTGAAAGTTTGGTCTGGTCACACAAGATTTCATAAATGTGAAATTATTCCATGGAAACCAACACCAAAATGGGCAACAGGAAATTATGTCATCCTGTTTTTGTTTTTTTTAAGTCACCATGAAATCAAAATTGAAAATTCTTATTTTTAAATGGAATACTGTAGTGTTTATTATAAATAATTTATCCGTGCACTTCAATATTTTTTAAAAATGCATGTGCACTCGTAATCTTTCATCAAAAACATTAACCTCCCCTCCCCCTCAAAACGACTCCTCTACTCTTCCGTCATACTAACGGGAACAGTTTAGACGTCAGAGCATATATAGCCACAACATTCAAGTGTGCAATCTTCCCTTCCCTTTAGAGTGCTCTACCGAGAAAAACAGCAATAAACAGCACATTTGAAACCTGTGTTTAGGTCCAGGACTGGAGATAAGTGAAATAAAACACTGACCATAAGAGTGGACAGTCTCCTCAGAAATGCTGCTTCTGCAAACGTCTTATTTTCTGCTGCCTAAACGTGTGTTTATCAACCTTTCATCAGTAGCAATCATAACCCTGTCTCTCTCTTACTCGCCCTTGTCTCTTTATCTCTTATCTTTTCTAGAATTCAGCCATCAATTCCCATCAACCTGACAGGAACAGTTTGGACATCATTGAGAAACATGTAGCCAAGGCAGTGGTGAGTCACTGAGCAGGATAGTGAAAGTTTGGTCTGGTCACACAAGATTTCATAAATGTGAAATTATTCCATGGAAACCAACACCAAAATGGGCAACAGGAAATTATGTCATCCTGTTTTTTTTTTTTTTTTAAGTCACCATGAAATCAAAATTGAAAATTCTTATTTTTAAATGGAATACTGTAGTGTTTATTATAAATAATTTATCCGTGCACTTCAATATTTTTTAAAAATGCATGTGCACTCGTAATCTTTCATCAAAAACGTTAACCTCCCCTCCCCCTCAAAACGACTCCTCTACTCTTCCGGTCACAAGCTATGGCGCAAGGGCAGAGCTATCTGGAACTGCCAGCAGCTGCAGTGACATCAGTAATGTTTGGAATAAACAACAGGGGGAAAAGCTGAAGCTGATGCTTCACTTTATAGCACTGACACCAGTTATGAGGGAATATGTTACCCCTAAACATTGAAAAGATATTAGGATATTACGACAACATCACTCTTAGGACATCGCAAACTAATTTTTGTCATGAATATGACTTTACCTGATGGAGGATGCGCTCAGTCATTCAGGCAGTCTCTCTCTCTCTCTCTCTCTCTCTCTCTCTCTCTCTCTCTCTCTCGCGCGCTGTTTAGGCATGTTTTGTGCTGTTGATCGTCGTCGTCGTCGTCATCCTTAATAAATAAAACATTTATTCATGCTTGGGTGTCGGCTGTGAATCCAGTGGAGATAAATCTATCTGCCTCCATTTTGTTGGCAACGCCCCAACTTCCAACGATCCAATCAATTCCCGAAGGACGAAATCAAGTCCGCCCTCTCATTTCAGATGCCGTTTCACATATATATATATATATATATATATATACGTCACAGCAGAGAAGAAAAGACAATCGCAACTTCCGTTTCATGCCGACTTTAAAGGAGACACATTATGCCCATTTTTACAATATATAATATAAGTCGCTAGTGTCCCCAGAATGTGCCTCAAAATACCCCACAGACATTTTATTATATCATTTTGAAAATGCCTATTTTGAGTGAAAGCAGAAACACGCTGTTTTTCGTGCCTGTCTCTTTAAATGCACATGAGCTGGAGCTTCCCGCCCCCTTGTCCAGAATAGAGCTGTGCCATTACAGCTTGGACCTGCTAAAAAATATCTGTTTTGTTTCTGATTATCATGTTTTGAAATCATCATGCACGCTGAAATCATGTGTTTTAAACCATATTAGTTTAAACTTCTGATATACGGTTTTCTGAGCGCACACATCCGAAGCACAAGTACAGAAAGTGGCTGTCACAGCATGCGAGTATAATAATTGATTTTTTATAATAATTTGAATAATAATTTGAATAATCCCGTTTCATGCCGACTTTAAAGGAGACACATTATGCCCATTTTTACAATATATAATATAAGTCGCTAGTGTCCCCAGAATGTGCCTCAAAATACCCCACAGACATTTTATTATATCATTTTGAAAATGCCTATTTTGAGTGAAAGCAGAAACACGCTGTTTTTCGTGCCTGTCTCTTTAAATGCACATGAGCTGGAGCTTCCCGCCCCCTTGTCCAGAATAGAGCTGTGCCATTACAGCTTGGACCTGCTAAAAAATATCTGTTTTGTTTCTGATTATCATGTTTTGAAATCATCATGCACGCTGAAATCATGTGTTTTAAACCATATTAGTTTAAACTTCTGATATACGGTTTTCTGAGCGCACACATCCGAAGCACAAGTACAGAAAGCGGCTGTCACAGCATGCGAGTATAATAATTGATTTTTTATAATAATTTGAATAATCTTCACACACAAGTTACAAAAAACAGCTGTTATTCATGCACGCTGAAATCATGTGTTTTAAACCATATTAGTTTAAACTTCTGATATACGGTTTTCTGAGCGCACACATCCGAAGCACAAGTACAGAAAGTGGCTGTCACAGCATGCGAGTATAATAATTGATTTTTTATAATAATTTGAATAATAATTTGAATAATCTTCACACACAAGTTTACGTTAAAAACACACGAGTTACAAAAAACAGCTGTTATGTCTGTGAAGGTAAACAGCTGGGAAATAAATTGCAAGTTTATTTTAGATCTGTGTGGCAGCAGCGTAATATACAGTAAATAAATCAATAAATCTTCTGCTCTCTTGTCTCCTCTGAGGCTGGGACTCTAAATAGGTGTTCTGTGCTCGTCTGTGCAGTCAAAGATAGAACAGTTAGCATGTTTTGCTCAAACTTTCGCCATGGCATTAGAATTGGTACACCGTTGTCGCTTGCAAAATCAAAATGACGGTGCCGTGGGTGGAAACTCACAGATTAAGGGGCGGTAATATCATAATGAGATCCCATTGCAACATCACAATGGGAGCGAAATCAGACGCGCTCGTTTTTTCAGACGCTTGCAGAAAAAGGCTTACCAAAACAAAGTTACTGGGTTAATCTTTTTCACGTTTCCTTGATTGGTAGATGCACTGGGGACCTGATTATAGCACTTAAAACCTGGAAAAGTCAGATTTTCATGATATGTCACCGTTAATAAAACACTTGTACACTACCATTCTGATGTAAGATTTGTATCACCTGTATGACTTTTTTCTTTTGTGGAACGTACATGATATTTGGAGAATGTTTATTCTAATTTTATCCTTATAATGGAAGTAAATGGGGTTCAAAATAAATAACACAAACGAGAGAGCGAGAGAGAGAGTACTTTAGTACGTCATAAATGCCACTTTCACCCACCCCAGCTTGACTTGCCAGTGATAAAACCCCCCACCTCACATACTGAACATTTGTAACAGCCAACAAATAGAGATTTGGTTTTCTTTTTTCCATCTACTGATTCACAGCAACTAACGAGACATCCCAGTCAATGCCAGTATCAAAACAGACGATATGATCAATAACATTTCATATCAAGCGTCATATCTCCAATATCTGCAACTCGTGATTCACAGAGCTGTGCAATATGTCATGTGAAAATGCTCAAAACACAGTGGAGTCAAATTGGCAGGACGTAACGGTATGAAATATGGCCTGACAAGCATTCTGGGAAATAGAGGGTGCCCGGTCTGGTTAGGAGTGTGGGGACGACTTGGAGACAGCTGAAGTCAGAAGATGTCACAGAGTGGCAGACATGTCCATTCTGCTGCTGGCTAAGGCCGTCCATTCCATCCTCTGCCAGAAATCCTGATTGTCATATTGGACCAATCATTCTGGCTCTGATGTTCCATCAGCTCTGGTCGGCTGAAGACAAATCATCAAGGCAGTCGGTGAAGCCCTGACCTGCCATAAAACATCCATTTTGTTCAATAAAAGCAGACAGCAAGATGCTATCTTGGCGTGAACTCAAGGACTGACGTTGGAACCTTCGAAAAAAGTTGCAAATGAAACAAGTATGTAAGTTAGAGGAACTGGGCAGAAGAGAGGAGGATGATGGAAAGAGAAGTGGAAAAAAAATGTGAATTATGATACCCAAATTACATATCGCATAACATTATGGAAGCAAAAAATGTTTTGGCATTCAGTACAATGTCTTTTTGAAAGAAATTAATAGTCTTATTCATGAAAGGATGCATTAAATTGATCAAAAGTAACAGTAAAGACTTTCAGATTGTTACCAAAAAAAATTAAAAATCTATTTCAAATAAATAATGCCCCCCCCCCCCCTTTCTATTCAAAGAATAGCAGACAACATACAAACAAATATTAACCAACAAAACATTGCTAATAATAAAATAAATCATCAAGGATCATGTGACACTGAAGACTCGAGTAATTCCTGATGAAAATTCAGCTTTGCATCACAGGAATAAATTATATTTTAAAATGTATATTAAAAAGAAAATTATTGTATGCTGTAATAATGTTTCACTTAATTTTTATGGTATTTGTTTTATAGGAATAAATGCAGCCTTTCTATAAGCATAAGAGGCATATATATAAAAAGTGGAAATCTTACTGACCCCAATATTTTTACTCTTATTGCTTGGACTGTTTTTCCAGCATGTGCAAGAATGATAGCATGGCCGCTTCACAAGATCACACACATTCAAAACCATGCCCTAGATTCAGTGACAGTCTCCATGGCCACCAGTACTTCCTACTTGGCACGAACCATACCTGGGCATTGTACCTGACAGGTGTAAAAATAACATGCGGTCTGACGCACACTGTGAGGGATCGATCCTCTTAGCTCAATCGCTCTCTGTCCCCCTTTCCCAATCCTCTCCTACGCCAATGTCCACTGAGATCCACGCAGGAGACATACAAAGGAACAATCTCCCCACGTCTCTGCAAACATGCCAGCACCTGGCGGCTTTATAGCGACATGATAGCAACAGGGAACATTTCAAACTCCACACACAATAAATCTTTAAACACAAATGCCCGTATGGCTTCTGAATCCTTGAGCTCCTGCAGAGAAATGAGAAAAACAAACTATAAGTGCTGCCATTCCAACAAAACTCTCCTGAAAACAGCAACTTTAATTAAAAAGTTCCTTTTCCAGAACAATCGGCCTCTCCTGTCCAACAGAATTTTATTTCAAAGGACACAAGATATGGATTAAGTGATAACTTTACTCACTGATATTTTATTGTAATTAAAAAAAATTTAAATCACAATTAAATGCTGAGCATGGATAAGTCTTCAGAGTATAAAGTTTCTTCCAATTAAAATATATATATTTTTTTATTATATCTTTGGGTTTATCTTGTATTAATTTGTATCAAAGTTCTCTATCTTCCTCAGTGTCTCTTTATTTCTGTGTTTCTAAAATACTTTAATTAAAAAGTTCCTTTTCCAGAACAATCGGCCTCTCCTGTCCAACAGAATTTTATTTCAAAGGACACAAGATATGGATTAAGTGATAACTTTACTCACTGATATTTTATTGTAATTAAAAAAAATTAAAATCACAATTAAATGCTGAGCATGGATAAGTCTTCAGAGTATAAAGTTTCTTCCAATTAAAATATATATATTTTTATTATATCTTTGGGTTTATCTTGTATTAATTTGTATCAAAGTTCTCTATCTTCCTCAGTGTCTCTTTATTTCTGTGTTTCTAAAATACCTACTATGCTCAAAAAAAAAAAAACTTCCATCTACAGAAATTCTTGATGATGATTGACTACTGTCCCATCCTATCCCTTCATTAATCCATATTTTGGGTTTCTCCATATGCATACATCTATTCATATAACAACAAAAATACATTTTTTGTAAGTATTTTTTGTCAATTCAAGAACCATATACCTTAACCATATATGGTAATCTATTAACCTTGCAGTCACAGGCTAAGGGATTTCTATGGGTAAAATGCTTAACGCATTAAACACATTGCTTTCTTATTATGGGCTCATTTGCTTGTCTGTACAGAGAATGCTTTATTAATGATGTGTTTACTGAGTTTGGTCTTTTAAAAAACACTGCCTTAACGCATTAAGCCACGTTAAGTGTTGTCTGTATGGTTGGCTATTCTATGGGAGGAAAACGATTAACGTGGAATTTAACGCATTGCGTTCTTATTATGGGCTCATATTCTTGTCTGTACATATAATTAATTACTAATATTGTGTATACTGAGTTTGGTTTTTCAAAAACACTCTCAATTAACGCATTAAGCCAGGTTATGCATTTTAGAATGTCCCCGTCAAGGTAGCGTTCTTTACTATAGCAACAGTAGACTTACGATGCATTGTGTTTTAAAAATCAAACAATCATTGTTAAAAGAACCACTTTTGTTATGTCGAAATCACGAGAAAATTAAGTCATGATCACGAGAAAACGAGAAAGAAAAAAAATATAATAATGCATGGCAAAACTTCCGAATATTATTCTTTTTTGAAAGAATAAATTGCTAAATATTCTATGAAAACTATATTGGTTTATGCAATTTTGTTTCATGCTAATTTATCTTTATCTTTATTTAATGTTTGCATATGTTTACTTAGCATTAAAGTGTGCAAGTAGTTTTATTTAAAGTCTCTTATGCTCAACAAAGTTGCATTTATTTGATTACATTTACAGTAAAAATAGAAATATTGTAAAATATGAATACAACTTAAAATAAATGTTTTCCACTACTCCAGTCTAAAACGTCCTTCAGATCCTTCAGATCCTTCAGATCCTTCAGAAATCATTTTAATATGCCAATTTGCTGCTTAGGAAACATTTCCTAATATTATCAAGTTTGATAAAACATTGGAGCAGCTTAATGTTTCTAATATTTCTGAAACAATGATACATTTTTCAGGATGAATAGAATGTCCTTTATCCTTGTCGAATAAAATCTTACTGATCCCAAACTTTTGAACAGTAGTGTAACTACACTCAAAAAAAAAAAAAAGGTTATTCAGCGGTTCTTTGGAGTGGTTAAGGTGCTATATAGCACCACTACAATATAAAGAACCTGTTTAGCCCCTGTATGGTTCTTCAGCGGTTCTTTGGAGTCGATGAGGTGCTATATAGCACCACTACCGTAATTTTTTTTTTCAACTTACCGTTTTAGTGAATAGTGTTTGCTTTAGTTGCCTCTTGCACCTTGACTTTAACTTTAAGTTAAAATAAGTTTCTCTTTTCATGTTACAATAGTGTTTATAAAGCACATATGTGATGGCAAGGAACTTATGGTAAAATAATTTCATGCGTCGGAGTTTCTGGTTGCATTTTATCTAAATCTGTAGTTCTTTTATGAGTTTTATATCATTGCAGTTCTACGATACTACGTGACAATATGAGAAAATTGTATAAACCACTTTTAGAATTATGGGTTATAAAGAAGTTTAAATTCTGTCACTCATAGACATGAAGAATCAGCATGTGAATCTCAGCAATGGTGACAAAATATTCTGATAATTTTTATATGATTTTTGAACATCACAAAACAGGGCAGTAAAAAGTCACAACAAAAATAAAAGCAAATAGTAAGAATAAAAGAATATACTAAGACAATGCAGCTGCATAGTTTATTCATGTCGCAATGCATGCTGGGAGCCATGGATGACTTATGATCGGTGCACCATTGTTGAGAAAAAGTGCTATATAGCACCATTTGACAAAGGTGCTATGTAGCACCTGTAAAAATAGGTGCTAAATAGCACTAAAAGTGGTTCCCCTATGATTACAAGTGTAGCGTCTGGACCACTCAAACACACAATATATATTTTGTTAGCTAGATTTAACAAATACTCTGTAACACCCCAGGAAGCTGAACAGGCCCCTGGTTCCATAAGCAATGCTGACACCCGATACATTTACGACCTCCTGGAATTTAGGTGAAGAAAATCGCTTCCTTGCCCATAAGGAAAATCCACAAGGGAAGGACTTTTCTTTGCTAATTAATTAATAGGAAAACCTTTCTTTGAATGAACACACATGATCCTTCAGGTCATTGGGTATATTATTGTCATCGTGTATTTTGTCTTTGAAATTGTATACTGTTATGCAGGCTTATAATCGAAACACACTCCTGTCAGCTTACATATATATAACCCTACCATGTTTAGTATCTATGAATTCGTATTCGGATGATCTAATTGAGAGTGTATATTGTATGTTTACACCTACGCAACATATT
>NW_015506278.1:406351-418334 GCF_001515645.1 Sinocyclocheilus grahami
GCACCACTACCGTAAAACCTGTAAGCCCCTGTATAGTTCTTTAAAGGTTCTTTAACTCTCTCTTAGTCTCTTAGTTTAGTTGGGGAAAGGGTTAAAACAACATTAAAATACAGTCTAAGATATTATTTATTTTTGCCTCCAAGGCCCCCATAAGGAAATTTTCCAGGGCCCCCACATGAGACCTTTGACCTAAAAAAAAAGGACCTCTCCACAAACAGCAACACCAACTTCACACATTACTAACCAGTCAGACTTTATTTCTGTAGTATCTCAAACAGAAGTTCTTTATTGATTTTTTTTTTCAACTTACCGTTTTAGTGAATAGTGTTTGCTTTAGTTGCCTCTTGCACCTTGACTTTAACTTTAAGTTAAAATAAGTTTCTCTTTTCATGTTACAATAGTGTTTATAAAGCACATATGTGATGGCAAGGAACTTATGGTAAAATAATTTCATGCGTCGGAGTCTCTGGTTGCATTTTATCTAAATCTGTAGTTCTTTTATGAGTTTTATATCATTGCAGTTCTACGATACTACGTGACAATATGAGAATCTGCTGAATATGCAAATGGTTCCATAAATGTAATTCCTTATGCCTAAACTTTAACCCTTTCCTATAGCAACTGTATGTGTGTGTGTATGTGTATGTTAGACCAGTTTATGTGTGTATGTAGTCTGTTAGACTAGTTTAAGTGTTTGTGTAGTTAATAAAACCTTACTTGTATCACACTTGACGTGGTTCATTGTTTGCTTATAACTGGAGTCACTTAATCATGCAGATTTATGCTACAAGCTTTTGTAGAATTGTACAGTAAGAAAGTTATTTCCCTTAACCCGGAAATTAACGTTCTTAGAATTGACAAGACAGTTGACCCTGAGAGGTCAGCTAAATATCTACAGCGGATCTAAAATATTCATAATTAATTATAACTAGTTATGGTTAATTATTCATATTTCCCATGAGCTGATTCGTTACACAAGCCAAAGAACCGCTTTTAGTGCTATATAGCACCATTTTTTTTAGAGTGTACATTACTACATATTAACTATATTAACTTTCTAGAAAACGTGTTGCAGCATGAGTGTAAGGTAGATGGACTAGTTAGTCTGGTTGATGGATAATTTTCTTGAGGTTTATGAGGCAGATTCAGAAAGTACAGGGATTGTTCAAACAAGAATAAGAATGAATAGCCTGACAAATGAATGAGCACCTTTAAAGAGGAAAGGCAATTGTAAAGGCCGCTGCAAAAGTGCGTTGCCTAGACACACGACCGTACGAGTAGCTCACTCATCTTCTGCCTCTTTAATCTGTTTAAAAGAAGCCAGCCACTTTGAGCCTCTGTCTCCATAAAACTTGCATCATCATTTGATATTCATCCCAGCAATCTTCAAAAACACATTAGCCTCGGCTGAAGGCAGGGCCCGCTTGTATTACCCTTCTCTCAAGATGTTTCTCTAAGAAACAGAATCCTTTCTATCGTTCCGCTTTTTATCTCTCTCTCTCTTCTTTTCTTTTAGCGGTTTTCTCTGTTTTACCATTATTAGTGTTAGACTTTGACCCTGAGAATATTTCTCATGTTGGAGCAGAGAGCATATCTATTAATAAAATAACGCCACTGAGTTGGTCTTGACCGCACCAGTCATGTTATGCATTATAGACAACAACCCTGCTTTATTTGCCTCCTAACATCAGAGATGCACAAAGCTATAAGCCAGCGCAAACGCATCAATCTTTGCAATTTCAATGGGCTACCTAGTGCAGGTTATATCAAACCAAGGTCAATTGGATTCCAAGATGATGAGCTTGTTTCCAGGGCTCTCTGGGAAATAGGCTCCCTTTAACTTGTCCTTGCTTGCTTTCCCACATATCGGAGGCTATAAATTTGAGGCAGTTTATGGTGGCTCTGAATAGCTGTTGAAGTGCAGTTTGCCTTCTTCGGGTGTCTAGACATTGGAAGGAAAAAAGTAAATGGCAGGAAGAGAAAGAGGAGTTTGAGAAAACTGCAGTGCAGATTGTCACTCAAAAAGTACAAACAATTTTTATATCTTATCAGAAAGAAAATGTCAATCCTTTTCATTTAAATAACATCTGTCATTTACTGTATGTAATTTAACGGCATTTTCTCTTGTTATGTTCAGGTGAATATGTATAAGGTGCTGCAGAGTTGCATTGTGAGCCTCAATTCCGTGGGCAAGTGAAGCTGATAATGCAGAAAAACTGTAAACTGCGTTTTTGAATACCTCAAAAGTCAAGTATTTTGATACGTAGTTCGTCTGATCACCCTACAGCTGACTTGTAGGAAACACACCTAAGTTTCACCCCTCAAAACTTTCATTTTTGCATTCAAAGGTTCACCACCGCACATCAACACTGTTCGCAAAGCGCATACAAAGCTGATTCGCCCTTCAACAAGCGGCGATGAATTCTGACAGCGAATTCGTTGTGTTAAAGGTGAGAAACATTTCGACAAGACAAGAAATTTCTGATCTATATTTTAAAGAACTTTTTCAGCATGGTGCTCAAGTGTTCCTGCATGTATGATTTGTTTCAGAGTCGATCGATGAGCTTTGCAATTCTCTCTGTTGTACTCCACCGGCACACAGGATTGATTTGGCTTGCTGTGATCCAATGACATGGGATCTAATCTACTCATCTGCACTCTCCACCTGAGCTAAGGCCATCCTGCAGTGCTGGAGAGAGAAAAGAACAGTGGAGACAAAGAGAATCAAAGAGCTGTACCTTGACCGCACTGACATTACAGTATGTAAAGCAGAAGAAGCCACATGAACCCTGGACATGGATAGGCACGTGTACTCAAATGCTTGGAATAAGATATTAAATCAAATGCACAAAATGATAGATAGATAGACAGACAGACAGACAGACAGATAGATAGATAGATAGATAGATAGATAGATAGATAGATAGATAGATAGATAGATAGATAGATAGATAGATAGATAGATAGATGGATGGATAGATGGATGGATAGATGGATGGATAGATAGATAGTATGCTGTCTTAAAAACATGGCAATGAAACAACCAAAGAAGACCATCTGAAACATATGTACATAGATCAAACATAAAAAAAATATGAGTACTCAAGCCCATCTCTTGTACTTGGACAGTGCAAAAGCTACAATCAGAAAGTAAAGTTAATATATCTTCAGGCTTGAGGCTTTTAACTTATTTATCTGGCTGCTAGACAATAAATGTAAATGCAGTGGGGTAGGCAGCCCTCGAAAGATCCATTAATTATGCAAATGTCTGTAATTGTGTGGGAAAATGTGAGCAGTCAGAGTATCTGTCCAGATGAGGAGTGTAAATGTTTTTCTCCACTTTCTTTCTCTCTCTACCTCTCATCTTTTTAGTCACTCACTTGTTTGTACTGGAGCAACACTAATGTCT
The DNA here is from genome assembly GCF_001515645.1 of Sinocyclocheilus grahami. Classification (NCBI taxonomy): domain Eukaryota; kingdom Metazoa; phylum Chordata; class Actinopteri; order Cypriniformes; family Cyprinidae; genus Sinocyclocheilus; species Sinocyclocheilus grahami. The sequence continues at coordinate 409,761 of NW_015506278.1, forward strand.
TTACCTCGTTTCATCACTCTTTCCTCACATAATTCTACCTATCCACAGCAAACCATCACCATTTGTTCAGGTTTCCACAAGGTAGTAGAAAGCATCTTAATGGCTTTAATGAAAAGCTGGGTAAATTTAGTCAGGCAGCCTGTGGGGTCTTGGTCTAGGAGGTTCTAAATCAGTCAGCGAGGCCTCACGGGTTGGCAACGTCCAAAATACTCCTGACACCGCTGCCAGTGCGTCTATAATACAGTTAAATGGTCCTACTTATCGCCGGTAAGAAATACACAAGGAGAGTGTGCTCTGGCTCCATTTGTCAGGTGAATTCCACTTCCTCTGTGGACAGCAGGCTCTAAAGGCATTAAACACTGCCATGTCCACACAGCTTTACTGCTGAGGAATGGTAACCACTCAAATATTCATTACTGTTGTGATAGATTAAAAACTGCCTCTTCAACTTTTCTCCCAGTGTGATGGTGTCTGGTAATACTGCCTTCCAGCTTTTTAAACTGCTTCATTAGGCCTTAAAGTCATAGTTCACCTAAAAAAAATAAAATTCTCACATTTACACACCTTCACGTCATTCCAAACCTTCTGTGGAAGAATTTGTGAAGAATAAGTCTATATTAGTCCCCAGTCTTCATTTATTGTAATTGCAAGTAAGAGTGCAACATGCACATTCATTAAAATATCTACTTTCAGGTTCAGGTTTGGAACAACATGAGGTTGAATAAATGATTGATTTCATCACTGAACTAAACGTTCTGCTCTGTCTAGTGTACAAGTCAGGGCCAGACTGAATGTGGACAAGTATGAGTGTCAGATAGGACATCTTTGTTACTTAAAGTAATTTTTCAATGCAAATTTTAAATTATGTCATCAATTACTCACCCTCATGTCATTCGAAACTTTTCGTAGAAGAATTTTTGAAGAATAAGTCCATAAGTCAACAACATTTAGGATGCTTTTGTGTCCTTTTTGAAGCTTGAAAGCTCTTGGCTCCATTCATTGTTAGTGCATGTGAAAGAGCAACAAGTACATTCCTCAAAAAATATACTTTTTTTGTTTCAAAATGTAAGTACTACAGGTTTGAAAGTATTTGAGGGTGAATAAATGATTGAATTTAAATTTCTGCATGAAGTAAGCCTTTAAGTATGAGTGTCAGAAAGGAAAACCTATGCTCTTTAGGGGCTAAAAATACTAAAAGTATATTTATTAAAATGATGGGTAACACTAACTGTATAGGGACCAATTCTCACTATTAACTAGTTGCTTATTAGCATGCATATTACTAGCATATTGGCTGTTTATTAGTACGTATAAAACACATATTAATGCCTTAATCTGCATGACCATATTCTACGTCCTTAATCCTACCGAATACCAAACCTTAACAACTAAATGATTCCCTTTGAGCTAAATTATTGACCTGTTTCCCTTACATTTATTAACTATTAATTAGAAGTTATTAGGAGTTTACTGAGGCAAAAGTTGTAGTTAATAGTAAGTTAATGGACATTAAAATCAAGTGTGACCAAATGATGTACTCACATGAAAGTCAGTCATACGGGTTTGGAACAACATGAGTAAATAATTGAATTTTCATACTAAAATCATAACATTATATAACAGTATGTACTTCCAAGAAAATAACATTATCTTCTGGCATTAAAAATAATGTTATTCCTGTCATCGTTCTTGTGTAACACTTGAGTGATTGTTTTTGACAGCTGTTTGATGGAACATCAAAAGGAGATGTGACAACTGGAAAGAGATGCTCTGTATTTGCACATCTTGCTCTGGAAGGCCATATGTCAAGTGGACCTGATGACAAATGTGGTGTGATGGGGCTTGTTTCCAATGCTCTAGAATGCGAAGTACAGTCGGGAGTTGTTGGTAAGCCAGATAATACAATCTCTGGTGAGTGCTTATTTTTTTATACATTAAACTATTTATCTGCTGGTAATCACTTGTGTACGGTTAAGCTGTATTATACTACTGTACGTATGGCGGGAGTGTGTGTTCGCTGAAGTTGTCATACAGTCACTATGATGAATCAACTGAATCAAATGAGGAACTAAAACAATCACCAGCCTCTACAGACAAAGTTGTTTGTACTAGAATTACTGAGTTATTTGAATGTAATTGTTAACGATTTAACAATACTGGTGCGTTACGATATTCGAAGCTCATCTCGGAGTTGTTCTCATAGCAAGAGGTCTGTAAGCTCAAAAAGCAGGTTTATTTAACAGGGCTATATTGCACCGGAGGTGATACTGAAAGTATGTCTCATTCCATTCTTATAAGTCTCACTATGGAAAAAAATAATAATTCCTTGCATGCCCAATTCCATGCTGATACTGTAATCAAATCAGCGCAAGCGTGTGAAGAACCAGGTATAAAGAAGAAACAGAATCAAGGCTCAGCTCAGATTACATTTTCAAAACAATACAAAATAACTCTTCCTCGATCCCATATTGTGCTGAAAACAGACAAACATGCTCATCACCTGCACGGAAAAAAAGGAACCCAATCTGATACTCCTTCGCTTCATGCATTGCGTCCAGGTTGCAGCAGAAAAATGTCTTAATAGACTGATGCTAATTTATAGGAAAGTGACGATACAAAAGCTTCCTTGGAACAGAGTTGGTTAGTTGGTGATTATTATGTATTCTTATATGCATACCATTTCCTTTAGATCACCGAAGTAATGGCTACTAAAAATTCAGGAATAATTTACATTTTAAAATATATTAAAACATAAAATGCAATATTATTGCACAATATTTATTTTATTTCAACTATTTACTCTTTGTTTGTTTTGTTTTTTGTTTAAATAAATGCAGCCTTGGTAAATAATCAAACTGGAAATCATCATCAAGAAAGAGGTACATGTCAAGACGAACCATGAAAAAGCTCCTCTAAGGAAATGTCAATACTTTCAATCCTGATGTTATTATTAATCATTATACCATTTAATAATGAGATTAATGGTTGTGTAGGAGAGAAACTATGTGTCCTTGACCCCATTAAAAAATTGAATAAAGTCTGCAGATTTTTTACAAAAATAAAAGTTATTTATTGGCATCAGTGGTTCCACAAAGAACCTTTAACATCCATGAAACCTTTTAATTCCACAAAAGGTTCTTTACAATGGAAAAAAGGTTCTTTAGATCATTAAAATGTTCTTCACACTAAGAAAAAAAGGCTGAAAGGTTCCTTGGGGAACCAAAACTGGGTTCTTCTATGGCATCGCTGTGAAAACCCCCTTTTGGAACCTTTATTACACACCTATAAGAGTGAACCGCAATGCATTATACATTGGAATTTATTACAATGTCAAAACAAAATGTCGCCAGATCATTGCATATCCACATATGACTCTGGTCTTTTTCCAGAAGCCAGCTTGCACTGCTACTGATCTTTTGCAAAGCTCTCTATTTCAGCAAGGGGACACGTAGACTGCGGTGCACAGACGTCAAGCGCTCTGATGCAGTGTGTCTAGCTGTTAAGCACAGGGCTCTGCTGAGATGCTGCTGATGCCCTGCTCAATATTCTGGATGCTGCCAGTAGGTTGGAGCCGGCTGGGTCCTAGAGACCTGGCTGAGAGCTGCAGGCTCTGGCTCTGGGCCTTTGGCTTGGGCCTCTATGGGTGCTAGCGTAGCCCGGCTAAACGAGGCCCAGCGCTCCTCATTACCACCCCAGTTCACCCGCACAGCATGTACAAGACGGACCGAGCCTCATCCACACAAGTCTGCCGTGTCTGGCTGGACATTGGGCTCCCATGACAGTTACGAGCTCCAGTTGTCGTTAGTGGAGATGTCGTGGGCTAATGAGCCATGCAAAGAGAGGGAGTGGGGTCTAGATATGGGGTGGAGTGTTTTGGTGAGTCAGTGAGATGAGTAAGGGTTAGTGGGAAGGACAGAGGAGGCCATGCTGGTTTAAAACTCCTCCTCACAGTTGGAAAGAGAAGATAAGAGCAGAGCTTGACTCAGTCCCTTGTTGCAGCTACTGACTATCAGTGTACACAGGAAAAAGAGCCAACTGAAATGTTCATTAACGTATTCTTTTTCCTTAAAGAAATAGTTGAGCCAAAATCATTTCCTCACCCATTTACTCATTATTATCTTACTGGAATAAAAAAGGAATATTAATGCTGTTATTAGCGATACAATGGAAATATGGAATACAAGTCTCCTTAAGACATTGATCATTTTTTGAAAGGAACACATCGGAGTTGAAGTATTGGTGTCATTTCTGTTATTTGCATATGCACATATTCAAATGTAGCATGTTGCAATCAGTTACAGGACACTCTAACCATTTATCATCAATCCTTATTCTGGCTTCAAACTTACAAGATTTGGAATACAGAACACAATAGTATTTTGATTTACATGTAGTGTAAAAGCTTTAGCGTTCTAAGCCACCATTTAAGCTCACTGTGTGGAAAACCGCAGAATCAACTTCATTTGTGTTTCAAGACAAAAAGAAAATCATACAAAGTTTGGAGAAGCATGAATGTGAATGAAGACAAATTAATCTCCTTTAACTGAGGACAATAGCAGGTTGTGTTGTGAGTGTTGTGTTGTTTTATGAGCACCAAATCAGCATAGTTGAATTATTTCTGAAGGACACTGAAGACTGGAGTAATAGCTACTGGGGAAAAAAATATTACATTTTAAAATACTGTATATTCAAATTTACCAATTAAATAATAAAAGCTGTCCTTCAAAAATATGAGAAAAAAAAAACTGATCCCATTGCATTGTGGGAAGAAACAGATCTATTGAACAATATAGAACATTTCTTCTTAGCTTATCTTTCTATAATAAAAACTGCTCATCCTAAAGCCATTCAATATATTACAATCATTTAATGACTGACAATCTTTATACATTCTGTTGTTGAAAGATACCACAGGTTTATGAACTATCCATATGCTTTGAAAGACTAATCCTATAGCTGCTAAATGAGCAGATGATTCATTTGACAGGTGTTTTAATACAGTCGCTATCAGGAATATTACAAGCTACTCCTGAGCCTCTGGGCCAAACAAATCCATCTCACTCTGTCCCTGTGTATCTATGCGTGTGCATTTACTTATGAGGTATCATTATGACACTTCATCTGGGTCTCCCCCTGGTGTCTAGGGTCTTGAATCTGGTCAGTCTATCACGTCCCTGCAGCAGTTCAGCCTGTTCTGCGCAGGGTTATTCACTGAGGTCATCACAGGGGACATGCTGACGAGGCGGACCTGTCCAATCAATGAGGCCTTTAGGCAGTTCACCCCTATCTCACTTTCTGCTCTCTTCACTAAACACACAATAATGTGCACTGACCCATCAAGCTTGTTACTAAGGATGAACAAAACTACACATTTTCAAACTCTAATAACACTTTTAAATGTAATCTTTGCCCAACCTCAAAATTAATACATTTTCTTACTGTACATTACAATGATGTGATGCCTAAATTTACTTGTAACATTTAAAATAATACATTTTAGTTTTTAATTATTTATTCTAAATAAATATCGTTGTCGTTATTAACATTATTATGGCAATTATCATTATTGTAATATCTGTGCATACCTATTGAGAACTGTCTAACAGCTCAAGCACAGCACAGTCACCACAACAAATAAAGCACAAAGAAAGAAAGAAAGAAAGAAAGAAAGAAAGAAACACTTTTAAATGTAATCTTTGCCCAACCTCAAAATTAATACATTTTCTTACTGTACATTACAATGATGTGATGCCTAAATTTACTTGTAACATTTAAAATAATACATTTTAGTTTTTAATTATTTATTCTAAATAAATATCGTTGTCGTTATTAACATTATTATGGCAATTATCATTATTGGTGCATACGTGCATACCTATTGAGAACTGTCTAACAGCTCAAGCACAGCACAGTCACCACAACAAATAAAGCACAAAGAAAGAAAGAAAGAAAGAAAGAAAGCTAAATAGAAAGGCCTACAGAATGATAGATAGATCGACAGATCAACAGATATAACGATAGAACGATATATAGAACGATAGATAGATAGAACGATAGATAGAACGATAGATAGAACGATAGAACGATAGATAGATAGAACGATAGATAGATAGATAGATAGATAGATAGATAGATAGATAGATAGATAGATAGATAGATAGATAGATAGATAGAACGATAGATAGAACGATAGATAGAACGATAGATAGAACGATAGATAGATAGAACGATAGATAGAACGATAGATAGAATGATAGAACGATAGATAGAACAATAGATAGATAGATAGATAGATAGATAGATAGATAGATAGATAGATAGATAGATAGATAGATAGATAGATAGATAGATAGATAGATAGATAATGGAATACAACGACAGAAAGACAGATAGAACAATAGAACGACAGATAGAAAGATACACAGAATGACAGAGAACAATAGATAAATAGAAATATAGAACGATAGATAGAATGAAAATAAATATCCAGCAGAAAGACAGACAGACAGAAAGAACAGCTGAACAAAATAATGACCAATGAAACAAACGGCAGTCAGGTAGATACAGCTACAGCTATAGATACAGACAGACAGGCATTTATAACAAATAATCAATAAAAAGAATAAACAGTAGCTTGACAGAATGATAAAGTCTACCTTTCAAATCAACTAGTCATTTATAGCTAGCTAGCCTATCATCGTGACCCATCCCTACTCACTATCTAGCTGTGTTATTTTCTGATGATGTTCTGGACTGACAGATGCTCCTGCAGCTCTCATCTAGTAATGATGTTTGCTGTGGGAGCTTCCAGGGTGCTTTAGGGGTAATTGGAAGGGATGAGGTGGGCCATTAATGGCTGTTTGACAGAACTACACACCAATTACAAGATGAATGGGTGACACATGAGACACAAGCCCTTCTCACAGGAGCTGCATGTGGAAGGCCAAGAACAGGTCTCTTTCGTGAGGATAGCTGGCCATCAGTTAGAGACTCATCCATCAGTAGCAAAGGGGTTAATTGAATCCACAGCCCACAGAAAAAGGACAACCAATGAATAATTTAAGGCGTATGAAACCACGATTCCATGAATGTTGTACGCGAGTGTGTCGAACACGAATGCATACCGGTGCATGGCAGAACCTTTGTTTTTCAATGTGACTATGGCTTCCTGCGAGTGAAGGAGATTCAGATATTCCACATTTACGAGTCCAGTACATCGACACCATCCTCGGCCAACATCGTCCATGAATTCTTTACTATCACATAAAATGTTCAAATTGAAAAGCTATACAGGATGTCTCTGATCCCTGAGGCAGGTTTCCGGAAAACAGAAAGAAACACAGCTTCTCTTCCGTGCCAAGCCCACAAATCCCTGTCTGAGTAACCAGTGGAGTGTGACAGCGCTCTTATAATTGCTGAAATGCCGATAAATCCTTACATTGCTTTATTTCCAGAGGGAATTAAACTGGATACCGTCCTGTCTGTCCGACGGAGAAAGTGCAACGCTTTCTTATTTCAACGCACCTCACAAACTTTTACGGCTCGCTCGCTCTCTCACACAATAGCCCTCGAGCGGAGGAATAACATGCGCTGTTAGATACTGTCTCCAACATCCTCTCAGCATCTTCATGCATTCTCTCCAGAGGAGATGAAAAGATTTCATTTCCTAGTGTTCTGTTCTTCTGCTCACTAAATTAACCCTTGCTCCGCTCATCCATATGGTTTCTCTAGGAGTTATTCTGCCTCCTGCAGTGTCTTTCCTTCCTTTTTTTACTCATCATTTGGAGTGTTTGCGGTGTCATTATCTGCTTTTGTCTCTTACATTAGAAAATAATAACCTTTGAATTTGTTTTGTGTGTCTTGTTTTCGCCAAGGTCTCCAGAGTCTGCATCGTAATTATATCCTTCAAACATCCACGTTCTCTCAAACTGAAGAGCATTAATTAAAGCACAGCAGTTCCTTCTTTTTTTAGGAACTATTGGGAAAAAATATATTATTTTGCTGTTCAATGCTGTTAGATATTTAATTGCATACATAAATAAATAAAGCCATTTGCTATTGATTTACTTACTTAATAAACAGTATCTATTGTAGTATTCTATGAGTAATCTAGTAATTTATTAGCATTCAAAGAAATAAGAGCTACTGATACACTGGCATTTTAAAAGAAAAGTGAACCCAAAAATAAAAATATGTCATCACATCCAACTCGATTTACTTCCATGGAACACAAAAATAAATTTGGAAGATTTGTTCTTTTTTTATGTATTCACAATTAATGGGCATTGATGCTTCATAAAGAACACACAATCACCATAAAGTGATCCATATTAGTGCTGGGCGATATGACAAAAAATATACATCACGGTATTTTTCAAAACTATACCGGTTTTACGGTACATGACGGTATTTTTTTTTTCATGTATGACCGGGTGTTAACCGTATTTTCTACTGATTGAGAGAGGAAATACTGCAGTATATTGACTTAGAATGCCCTATTTTACTGTCATGATGAGTGAATATTGTTAAAAAATACCACATTAAATAGTGACTAAACACGACCCCTTTTAATAC
>NW_015506278.1:419211-425763 GCF_001515645.1 Sinocyclocheilus grahami
GATAGATAGAACGATAGATAGAACGATAGATAGAACGATAGATAGAACGATAGATAGAACGATAGATAGAACGATAGATAGAACGATAGATAGAACGATAGATAGAACGATAGATAGATAGATAGATAGATAGATAGATAGATAGATAGATAGATAGATAGATAGATAGATAGATAGATAGATAGATAGATAGATAGATAATGGAATACAACGACAGAAAGACAGATAGAACAATAGAACGACAGATAGAAAGATACACAGAATGACAGAGAACAATAGATAAATAGAAATATAGAACGATAGATAGAATGAAAATAAATATCCAGCAGAAAGACAGACAGACAGAAAGAACAGCTGAACAAAATAATGACCAATGAAACAAACGGCAGTCAGGTAGATACAGCTACAGCTATAGATACAGACAGACAGGCATTTATAACAAATAATCAATAAAAAGAATAAACAGTAGCTTGACAGAATGATAAAGTCTACCTTTCAAATCAACTAGTCATTTATAGCTAGCTAGCCTATCATCGTGACCCATCCCTACTCACTATCTAGCTGTGTTATTTTCTGATGATGTTCTGGACTGACAGATGCTCCTGCAGCTCTCATCTAGTAATGATGTTTGCTGTGGGAGCTTCCAGGGTGCTTTAGGGGTAATTGGAAGGGATGAGGTGGGCCGTTAATGGCTGTTTGACAGAACTACACACCAATTACAAGATGAATGGGTGACACATGAGACACAGGCCCTTCTCACAGGAGCTGCATGTGGAAGGCCAAGAACAGGTCTCTTTCGTGAGGATAGCTGGCCATCAGTTAGAGACTCATCCATCAGTAGCAAAGGGGTTAATTGAATCCACAGCCCACAGAAAAAGGACAACCAATGAATCATTTAAGGCGTATGAAACCACGATTCCATGAATGTTGTACGCGAGTGTGTCGAACACGAATGCATACCGGTGCATGGCAGAACCTTTGTTTTTCAATGTGACTATGGCTTCCTGCGAGTGAAGGAGATTCAGATATTCCACATTTACGAGTCCAGTACATCGACACCATCCTCGGCCAACATCGTCCATGAATTCTTTACTATCACATAAAATGTTCAAATTGAAAAGCTATACAGGATGTCTCTGATCCCTGAGGCAGGTTTCCGGAAAACAGAAAGAAAAACAGCTTCTCTTCCGTGCCAAGCCCACAAATCCCTGTCTGAGTAACTAGTGGAGTGTGACAGCGCTCTTATAATTGCTGAAATGCCGATAAATCCTTACATTGCTTTATTTCCAGAGGGAATTAAACTGGATACCGTCCTGTCTGTCCGACGGAGAAAGTGCAACGCTTTCTTATTTCAACGCACCTCACAAACTTTTATAGTGAGGCTTGTGAACGCACACACATTCTCACTTCCCCTCTCTGACTATCATGCTTTCTGACCCTCGTCAGCAGGAGTGCCGTCACTGTGGCAGAGCACCCAGTGCTCTAATCTTTGCTGGAAATGCAGAGGAGCGACTGGCCTCCCAACTCAGCCAATCTATCCTTGGATCTGGGCCAGTGCTCCACTCTCTCTTAAGGCCATCCCCCCTCCATGAGCAGGTGGCACATGGTACCTTCAGAATATTCCGGTCACGTTCCTTCTTCCTGCCTGAAGACAGAGCATTTGGGCAGATTATACACTTTCAGTCTCTCCCTGTCTCTTTCTCTCTGTGCACTGTTCTCCTGACATAAGAAATACAAACAGAAGAATGCATTTAACAATGCATTTTGCATGTATATGTATATATTTTAACTTTAATGCCTGACATATGAAATAATAATCAGAAAAATATATATACATTTTTTAAAGGACCAGTCTGTTGAAATATTAGACAAAATCAAAAAAAAAATTATAATAAATCATATTTGATACATCAGGCTTTTATGACTGATTGATACAGGAGAATATGCTCATACTAAATATGGAATTAAGGAAGGAATATATATATGAAAAATATATTTGGTACTCCAAATTTAACATGATTTCTCAAATAAATAAATAAAAGTATGCATAAGCAAGTTGATTCAATCCAGTAAATATTCATCCTGAAATATTACCAACAATATAAAAGTAATTCTCACCTTTAAAAATCAGTAAAGATTTCAACCTTCATCAGCTATAATTGAAATTAAAAATTACAATTGACTGAAAATGCCTTCAAATCTATTGTCTTGGTATAGTAAAGGTATAGCACCCAAAAATGAAAAGTCTGTCATCTTTTACAGAAAAGATGATGTTCTAAAAAAGGTTTTAACTGTTTCTGTCCAAATAATGAAAGTCAATGTGGTCCAAAACAGCCTCGAACCCATTGTTCCACAAGAGAAAGTCATGCAGGTTTGGACCGACATGCAAAAGAGTAAACGATGACAGAATTTACAATTTGGGTGAATTATCCCTTTAAGAAATCCTCTTTGGATTCTCAGTCAATGGCTTATTCCACCATACTGTTTTAAAAAGCGCTAGAGGGAATCTTCTCTGCCTGTTGCCATCAAACATTACAATGCCACCGCCTCCTCCTCCTCCTCCTCCTGCCAAGCCCACCCTCAGTTAGTAGAAACATTATCCATTTTTTACTCACTCTTGGATTTAGTAAGGTTACCGCCTAAAGCACTCATCTATCTAGGTTGTATGTTTTGTTGCATTCTATGCTTTGTTTTGCACTGTTTATTGTAACTGCTCTGTATCTGAGTTTTTACATAGTTGGGTTTTGTGCATTCTATATTTGATGTCACTGCTGTTTCACACCTGCATTTTGCCCTGAGGGTTCAGCAAAGTGTTTTCTAGCAATCTATCTATATATCTATTTAAAAATGCACTGAGCCAGTCAGAGATGGAAAACTACATGGAAATGCACATACACACTAAATGACCCCCCTCTCTTGCTTTTGCACACATACCCAAAACATATCAAATCCTTGCCAAAATAATCACCCACACAACATATCCCTACTTTCTTCTCTTCCAAGAGAGATGTGAACCCCGGGGAGATAAAGAACACACATCAAAAAGCAAGCACTTAAAACAGAGTATGTTATAACTCTGTGCAGTGCCTTCAGACATAAAACATGTTCATCTCTTAAATCCTCGGCCTCAATTACTTGACCTGCAAAACAAAAACAGCTTTTCAGATTCAAAATAACCCAGAACAAAGTGACAAACAATCATTTATTTGCCTAAGGGTATACACAATTAAAAGGGTCATTTTTCAAGACTATAAAGGGAACAGACACTTGCATAACAGACATAATGTCTGAAGTGAATTTGCTACAAACACGCAGAATAAAGCTGTCAGTGCAATCATAAATTGAAACGCTCTGATTTTTTACTCCGAAAATTCAATTATGCATCAATTCTATATACAAACTAACACTTCTTTTCAAAAGTTTGTGGTCAGAAGAATTGTTGAATAAAGTGGTTATGTTGTTTTATTTGTGCACAAAAAGTATTCTTGTAGCTTCAAAAAAATTAAGGTTGAACCACTGATGCCACATGGACTATTTTAACAATGTCCTTACCACCTTTCTGGGCCTTGAATGTGGTAGTTGCATTGCTGTCTCTGCAGGGTCAGAAAGCTCTCGGATTTCATCAAAAATATTTTAATTTGTGTTCCGAAGATGAACGAAGGTCTTACGGGTTTGGAAGACATGAGGGTGAGTAATTAATGACAGAATTTTCATTTTTAGGTGAACTAGCCTATCACTTTAATTAAAGAGACACAGTAACAGATGAAAGGCACAGCGAGTAAATGTGTGTGATGGTTGAGGCTGAGGTTTAGACTTCGGGATAAATAACACTGGCATTATATTGCCTCTAAGTGCCAACATGAGCCCAACTACCATGATCTATTCACACATACTAGGCACACATTCATCTGTACCATTAGCACTGAACAGGCGTGGAGATGAATGACGGCTTTGGCATGTGTCGTCTGCCCATGTCAAGTGGTGTGGTGTAATCCTTCTGTCCTGCCCGCTGTGGTGCCAGAACTGACACGTACCCTCTGTGTTTAGGAGATACACTCTGCCACTAGCAATATCCACAGGCTCTGCATGCATGCAAACAAACACGGATGTCCTTCACCCATCTCTGCTCTAGTTTACAGTTTGCAATCACTTGCATAGGACTGTGTAATTCTGACAATTCAATTATGTCCCCACCATAAAGAAATAAACCATCCTGTTTCGATACAGCATAACACACTGAAATAACTGCATATTTGCAATGCCAAAGTGTTGGAAACTACACTGAAAGTAGTGTATAAGTATTTATTATACTACCTATTTGAAAAAGCAAAATAAAAGAGTTGGATAGGGCTGTCAATTAGTAAATATATATTAATAACTGTGTCTAATTATTTTTAAATGCAAGAGCAATTCATTTGTGCGCTGCTCGCCACTGGTGAATTTTGGCAGGGCAGGTTGCCTGTAGTAGCTTAACCCTCTGGGGTCTGAGGGTGTTTTGGGCCCTGGAGAAGTTGACATGTCCTGACATTTGTGCTTTTTTCAGTTGCTAATAAACATTTTAATGACTAAGTTTAGTAGCACCATAATCAGCACAAACTGGGCTACAATAATATGTGAGCAGCATGTATGTATGTGATTGTGTTTTTGAGAAAACAACGTTTATGCGTGCTTAGTGAAAAACTAAAATTTTAAAGTCACTGAAATAAGGCCATAAAACACATACAGAACATTTGTTCACAGGACTATTGAGAACAGATCTTGAAGTCTAGAATTTTTTCATCAGAATGATGTGAAAATCATCTTGTTTACTCACTCACAGAAAACAATATATTGATTTAAATTTTCTAAGACACTTTTTGTGTAGAAAAGGAATATGCGAGGGGGCGTGAATGGTCATGTATAATGAGTGATTCACACCTGAGAAGACAAAGGCCTGCATAATGAGCTGCATAATGAGCTGCATAATGAGCTGCATAATGAGCTGCATAATGAGCTGCATAATGAGCTGCATAATGAGCTGCATAATGAGCTGCATAATGAGCTGCATAATGAGCTGTCAGGTGTGTGACTGAGAGGGAATTGCTACAAGAAATAATAAGGAAAAAGAAATGTATCTATTTTTTTGTTTGTAGTTTATTTAGAATATATATAACTATCACATCATTTTGGGAGTGTGTGCATCACATGGTCTTAGCTGTGGTCCAGGCTCTTGTGCGGGGCAGAAATCTCAGAGCCTGTGGAACATGTCAACGTCAGTCTCTGGTTTCCATGACCAAGTGGGCTGCTTATTTGCTTTGGCTCTCTTTGCAACAGGTTCTTTTGCACTGTTATTCTCACATCTGAAATAAAAAAGCAAGCATGCTGTTTACACAAACTACATTATTAACATTATTATGATGTTCACTGATACCAGTACTAATTTATCTAAACAAAGAACACAATTACCACATAGCAAACATATTTTACCACAAAGTAACTAAATCAAATGAAAGTAACATCTGTAAAATAGTGAATGCACACTTCTGAAACGGAGTTGAAAACTGAACGAGTGCCCCCTTCCTTTGAGAGATGCAGGTGAAGGCAAGAGTGGTGTATTCCCCACAGTACCTTAGTATAGTATGCATACTTCATGAGAAAACAATGCCTATTCTAACATTTTAACACTATCAACCACAAATAATATTACCACATATTAATACAATTATACAATTACTATACTGTGCACTTACTCAGTGTGATTTTCCAGCAAACTCAAAACTGAACGACGTGCGTGTTGTGCAAGATGGCAAGATGCCGGTGATGCAGCCACAGTCCTAAACCAAAATGAAAACAGTTTCAAACATTTCAGCGTCATTACTCCATAAGACACACATTCAAAATATTTACACCAGAACAGATCTTCATGAACAGAAGCTTAGTTACATTCATAAACACAAGCATGCTTTGTATGTAGGCCTATACAATCCAAAAACTATAGTTATAAACACATATAGCTATATTCGTGAACAGAGAATATCCTATCACAGTAAAGTTTTGACTAATCATTCTTACTGACATTAGGCTAGTGACATTATAACTCATATTACTTTTATATCGTTTTTCTGTCTGTTATAGAACATAAAAAAACATCCTGGCATCGTGACATTTAGATGCTGTGAATGAAACTTCATAATGTTTCACTTGATTATACATTTAGTCAGGAATTATAGTTTGGAGAAAGTCTAACTAGTAAAATGTGTACAAGTTATGTGAAAACTAATACAAGTAGGTTAATAAAAAAGACTTACTCATGTTTTTTCCTGAGGTAATCCAGCTTCTTGAGGTGAAAATTCTGTCTTATTCCTCTCAGCGCGACGCGAACAGTAAAACTTGAGGTCTTGCTGTGATGTGGGCGTTTACACGCCGCGCGCTTCACGTGGATGATTATAATATCAATAGCGCTCAGCGCGTGGGCGTGGTCACATTAGAGATAATGAAGGGTCACATGACTAAAATTATTTTTTTTAAACTTTATTTTATTTGGTTTATACTAAATTTCTTCTGCTTGAATTA
>NW_015506278.1:425773-426160 GCF_001515645.1 Sinocyclocheilus grahami
GTTACCCTTGCTGGACCGGTTTTGTCCCATGTCTCAAGAATGACTTTTCATGCACTATATTCAAAGTCTTCTAAAGTCATACAACAGCATTGTGTAAGAAATAAACTGACTTTTCAGTCCTTACTCACAAAAAATATTGACATTCACCCTAGGGTCCATGAGAGTAGTGATGTCCAATTCAGAAAAGATATGTTCCGAGTTTATTTATTTATTTGTATGTATTATTATTATTTTAAATGAATCAGTTTGTCTGCTTCATGAATAGGTAATATTATTGTTTTCTTGTTTGTTTTTCATAAGGGGATTACAGGAATCAGATCAAGTTCTCAAATTCAACTCACTGACCTAATGTTCTGGTCATGTCGACTATCAGTGAAATATTACCTA
>NW_015506278.1:426406-440700 GCF_001515645.1 Sinocyclocheilus grahami
GACCTAATGTTCTGGTCATGTCGACTATCAGTGAAATATTACCTATATATAATGTACAAGTCATACAGACTGCTTTCATGATCCTTTTATAGTGCGTTTACATGCTTTTTTGAAGTTTGAAAGCTTTATTCTCCATTTTTTGTAATTCCATGAAAAAACAAAATGGTCAAAAACTTTCCACAGTTGATAAAGTCAGAACACTGAACAACATTTGGATGAGTAAATTATGACAGACTTCTCATTTGTGGGTATTCACTACTCTTTCAAAGAGAAACTGTTGTAGTATGCTATAAGCACTGCTAATTTTTCACAGATAGTGAGGCTTGTGAACGCACACACATTCTCACTTCCCATCTCTGACTATCATGCTTTCTGACCCTCGTCAGCAGGAGTGCCGTCACTGTGGCAGAGCACCCAGTGCTCTAATCTTTGCTGGAAATGCAGAGGAGCGACTGGCCTCCCAACTCAGCCAATCTATCCTTGGATCTGGGCCAGTGCTCCACTCTCTCTTAAGGCCATCCCCCCTCCATGAGCAGGTGGCACATGGTACCTTCAGAATATTCCGGTCACGTTCCTTCTTCCTGCCTGAAGACAGAGCATTTGGGCAGATTATACACTTTCAGTCTCTCCCTGTCTCTTTCTCTCTGTGCACTGTTCTCCTGACATAAGAAATACAAACAGAAGAATGCATTTAACAATGCATTTTGCATGTATATGTATATATTTTAACTTTAATGCCTGACATATGAAATAATAATCAGAAAAATATATATACATTTTTTAAAGGACCAGTCTGTTGAAATATTAGACAAAATCAAAAAAAAAATTATAATAAATCATATTTGATACATCAGGCTTTTATGACTGATTGATACAGGAGAATATGCTCATACTAAATATGGAATTAAGGAAGGAATATATATATGAAAAATATATTTGGTACTCCAAATTTAACATGATTTCTCAAATAAATAAATAAAAGTATGCATAAGCAAGTTGATTCAATCCAGTAAATATTCATCCTGAAATATTACCAACAATATAAAAGTAATTCTCACCTTTAAAAATCAGTAAAGATTTCAACCTTCATCAGCTATAATTGAAATTAAAAATTACAATTGACTGAAAATGCCTTCAAATCTATTGTCTTGGTATAGTAAAGGTATAGCACCCAAAAATGAAAAGTCTGTCATCTTTTACAGAAAAGATGATGTTCTAAAAAAGGTTTTAACTGTTTCTGTCCAAATAATGAAAGTCAATGTGGTCCAAAACAGCCTCGAACCCATTGTTCCACAAGAGAAAGTCATGCAGGTTTGGACCGACATGCAAAAGAGTAAACGATGACAGAATTTACAATTTGGGTGAATTATCCCTTTAAGAAATCCTCTTTGGATTCTCAGTCAATGGCTTATTCCACCATACTGTTTTAAAAAGCGCTAGAGGGAATCTTCTCTGCCTGTTGCCATCAAACATTACAATGCCACCGCCTCCTCCTCCTCCTCCTCCTGCCAAGCCCACCCTCAGTTAGTAGAAACATTATCCATTTTTTACTCACTCTTGGATTTAGTAAGGTTACCGCCTAAAGCACTCATCTATCTAGGTTGTATGTTTTGTTGCATTCTATGCTTTGTTTTGCACTGTTTATTGTAACTGCTCTGTATCTGAGTTTTTACATAGTTGGGTTTTGTGCATTCTATATTTGATGTCACTGCTGTTTCACACCTGCATTTTGCCCTGAGGGTTCAGCAAAGTGTTTTCTAGCAATCTATCTATATATCTATTTAAAAATGCACTGAGCCAGTCAGAGATGGAAAACTACATGGAAATGCACATACACACTAAATGACCCCCCTCTCTTGCTTTTGCACACATACCCAAAACATATCAAATCCTTGCCAAAATAATCACCCACACAACATATCCCTACTTTCTTCTCTTCCAAGAGAGATGTGAACCCCGGGGAGATAAAGAACACACATCAAAAAGCAAGCACTTAAAACAGAGTATGTTATAACTCTGTGCAGTGCCTTCAGACATAAAACATGTTCATCTCTTAAATCCTCGGCCTCAATTACTTGACCTGCAAAACAAAAACAGCTTTTCAGATTCAAAATAACCCAGAACAAAGTGACAAACAATCATTTATTTGCCTAAGGGTATACACAATTAAAAGGGTCATTTTTCAAGACTATAAAGGGAACAGACACTTGCATAACAGACATAATGTCTGAAGTGAATTTGCTACAAACACGCAGAATAAAGCTGTCAGTGCAATCATAAATTGAAACGCTCTGATTTTTTACTCCGAAAATTCAATTATGCATCAATTCTATATACAAACTAACACTTCTTTTCAAAAGTTTGTGGTCAGAAGAATTGTTGAATAAAGTGGTTATGTTGTTTTATTTGTGCACAAAAAGTATTCTTGTAGCTTCAAAAAAATTAAGGTTGAACCACTGATGCCACATGGACTATTTTAACAATGTCCTTACCACCTTTCTGGGCCTTGAATGTGGTAGTTGCATTGCTGTCTCTGCAGGGTCAGAAAGCTCTCGGATTTCATCAAAAATATTTTAATTTGTGTTCCGAAGATGAACGAAGGTCTTACGGGTTTGGAAGACATGAGGGTGAGTAATTAATGACAGAATTTTCATTTTTAGGTGAACTAGCCTATCACTTTAATTAAAGAGACACAGTAACAGATGAAAGGCACAGCGAGTAAATGTGTGTGATGGTTGAGGCTGAGGTTTAGACTTCGGGATAAATAACACTGGCATTATATTGCCTCTAAGTGCCAACATGAGCCCAACTACCATGATCTATTCACACATACTAGGCACACATTCATCTGTACCATTAGCACTGAACAGGCGTGGAGATGAATGACGGCTTTGGCATGTGTCGTCTGCCCATGTCAAGTGGTGTGGTGTAATCCTTCTGTCCTGCCCGCTGTGGTGCCAGAACTGACACGTACCCTCTGTGTTTAGGAGATACACTCTGCCACTAGCAATATCCACAGGCTCTGCATGCATGCAAACAAACACGGATGTCCTTCACCCATCTCTGCTCTAGTTTACAGTTTGCAATCACTTGCATAGGACTGTGTAATTCTGACAATTCAATTATGTCCCCACCATAAAGAAATAAACCATCCTGTTTCGATACAGCATAACACACTGAAATAACTGCATATTTGCAATGCCAAAGTGTTGGAAACTACACTGAAAGTAGTGTATAAGTATTTATTATACTACCTATTTGAAAAAGCAAAATAAAAGAGTTGGATAGGGCTGTCAATTAGTAAATATATATTAATAACTGTGTCTAATTATTTTTAAATGCAAGAGCAATTCATTTGTGCGCTGCTCGCCACTGGTGAATTTTGGCAGGGCAGGTTGCCTGTAGTAGCTTAACCCTCTGGGGTCTGAGGGTGTTTTGGGCCCTGGAGAAGTTGACATGTCCTGACATTTGTGCTTTTTTCAGTTGCTAATAAACATTTTAATGACTAAGTTTAGTAGCACCATAATCAGCACAAACTGGGCTACAATAATATGTGAGCAGCATGTATGTATGTGATTGTGTTTTTGAGAAAACAATGTTTATGCGTGCTTAGTGAAAAACTAAAATTTTAAAGTCACTGAAATAAGGCCATAAAACACATACAGAACATTTGTTCACAGGACTATTGAGAACAGATCTTGAAGTCTAGAATTTTTTCATCAGAATGATGTGAAAATCATCTTGTTTACTCACTCACAGAAAACAATATATTGATTTAAATTTTCTAAGACACTTTTTGTGTAGAAAAGGAATATGCGAGGGGGCGTGAATGGTCATGTATAATGAGTGATTCACACCTGAGAAGACAAAGGCCTGCATAATGAGCTGCATAATGAGCTCTCAGGTGTGTGACTGAGAGGGAATTGCTACAAGAAAGAATGAGGAAAAAGAAATGTATCTATTTTTTTGTTTGTAGTTTATTTAGAATATATATAACTATCACATCATTTTGGGAGTGTGTGCATCACATGGTCTTAGCTGTGGTCCAGGCTCTTGTGCGGGGCAGGAATCTCAGAGCCTGTGGAACATGTCAACGTCAGTCTCTGGTTTCCATGACCAAGTGGGCTGCTTATTTGCTTTGGCTCTCTTTGCAACAGGTTCTTTTGCACTGTTATTCTCACATCTGAAATAAAAAAGCAAGCATGCTGTTTACACAAACTACATTATTAACATTATTATGATGTTCACTGATACTAGTACTAATTTATCGAAACAAAGAACACAATTACCACATAGCAAACATATTTTACCACAAAGTAACTAAATCAAATGAAAGTAACATCTGTAAAATAGTGAATGCACACTTACTCTAAAATTCTGAATGGAGTTGAAAACTGAACGAGTGCCCCCTTCCTATGAGAGATGCAGGTGAAGGCAAGAGTGGTGTACTCCCCACAGTACCTTAGTATAGTATGCATACTTCATGAGAAAACAATGCCTATTCTAACATTTTAACACTATCAACCACAAATAATATTACCACATATTCTGGGAATAATACAATTACTATACTGTGCACTTACTCAGTAGGATTTTCCAGCAAACTCAAAACTGAACGACATGCGTGTGCCTTTCTTGTGCAAGATGCCGGTGATGCAGCCACAGTCCTAAACCAAAATGAAAACAGTTTCAAACATTTCAGCGTCATTACTCCATAAGACACAGGTATAACACATTCAAAATATTTACACCAGAACAGATCTTCATGAACAGAAGCTTAGTTACATTCACAAACACAAGCATGCTTTGCATGTAGGCCTATACAATCCAAAAACTATAATTATAAACATGTATGGCTATATTCATGAACAGAGAATATCCTATCACAGTAAAGTTTTGACTAATCATTCTTACTGACATTAGGCTAGTGACATTATAACTCATATTACTTTTATATCGTATTTCTGTCTGTTATAGAACATAAAAAAAACATCCTGGCATCGTGACATTTAGATGCTGTGAATGAAACTTCATAATGTTTCACTTGATTATACATTTAGTCAGGAATTATAGTTTGGAGAAAGTCTAACTAGTAAAATGTGTACAAGTTATGTGAAAACTAATACAAGTAGGTTAATAAAAAAGACTTACTCATGTTTTTTCCTGAGGTAATCCAAAGCTTCTTGAGGTGAATTCTGTCTTATTCCTCTCAGCGCGACGCGAACAGTAAAGCTTGAGGTCTTGCTGTGATGTGGGCGTTTACACGCCGCGCGCTTCACGTGGACGATTATAATATCAATAGCGCTCAGCGCGTGGGCGTGGTCACATTAGAGATAATGAAGGGAGAGGTGAAAAACTGGACATCACACAGCAACACATAAAGACATGCCGGTGATGGAAATGTTGCATAAAATGAGCAGAACTGTGAAACAGACCTCAAAACAATTATCAAAACAGTTGTGAGCTCAGCGTTTGAAGATATTTCTGCCTCTGTCATTACTTCACAGTAAATTAGCCAAACCCTGGGAACAGAGGCCAAATCCACCTCCATCTTAATTTTTTTTTTCTGTAGTCGTGATGTGATTTATATATATTTTTTTTAATAGCAAGACCGTGCTGCTCTGTGTGCTGTCTGCAAAGATGCTGTCTTTTTCTTTCGCTTCACCTTGCGGGGGTGGAAAAGCTCAGGGAGCCTATTTTTATTTATTTTTTTCTGGCTATGCTGTCGCCTCATCCTGCTTTCACATTAGAAATCACTCTATTAAAGAGGCCTCTTATGGGACTTTAGAAGACAAGAATTCCAGGTATACTTCTCCAGTGATGCTGACCCCAGCTCCAATTTACATTACTAAATTAAATTAAGAGTTGACGCCTGGTGCGCGAGCGCCGGGGGCAGTGGAGATGGTAAGGCCGCCTGCAGTCTCACAGAGGGGATTACAATACTTAATGTTTTATAAAAAGGGTGAATGAAGAGCACCTGTAGAGCGAATTATCATGATTTCTCCTGTAGAGCGTATGCCGATTCTGTGGGTTGTAAAGTTGACAGTGGTCTTAAAACTTCTCTGGATACTCGATTTGTGTTTAAACCTCAAAAGTCTTAAGGTACAGTCATATTCAAAAAAAGAGTTCAGGCAAAAATGAAAATTCTGTCATATTTCAGTCATACATGTCTTTTTATTTTCTCTGTGTAACACAAAGTGAGTTTTCCATGCAATCTAACTGAATAGTGACCACTGCAATCAACCAAGATTTCTTTCATGTTTCATACTACATGTCCTCAGCAGACTTGCAATATAGTGATATGGAGCACTTATTGCATACAAAAGTCATATGGAGCACATTTTTGCTTTTTGAAGTTTAACATCCTCAGGTTCACCTCCACTTTTATTTTATAGAAAGGTGCAGCCTAAACTGTTTCTAAACTTCTCCTTTTGTATTTTGCTGAAGAAATAAAGTCAAATAGGTTGAGTAAATGATGCTCCAAGGTTATTACAGTTAACTAAAACTAAAATCTAAAAAGATAAATCTATTTTTATTTAAAATTTTATCTAAAAAATAAAATAATAAAAAATGCTACTTGAAATAAAACACAAATAAATAAATAAATAAATAAATAAATAAATAAATGATACTAAAATACTAAAAGCTGTGTATTTTGCTGAAGAAATAAAGTCAAATAGGTTGAGTAAATGATGCTCCAAGGTTATTACAGTTAACTAAAACTAAAATCTAAAAAGATAAATCTATTTTTATTTAAAATTTTATCTAAAAAATAAAATAATAAAAAATGCTACTTGAAATAAAACACAAATAAATAAATAAATAAATAAATGATACTAAAATAACATTGGCTGACTGTGACTATACAACCTAAGCGCATAACCCTGGCAAACAATGTAAAAGAAAACCGCCCTTCTTTTTCTTGTTTTCTCTCTCTATTATTTTCCACAGAGGAAGAACAAACAGCTCCTGTTCATTATATTAAAAGCTTCTGCTATGTAGCTTTTGTTCTGTACCGAGGATATAGAGGAGTCTTTCAGAGAGAGGGAGAAATTATTTTTCTCTGATGTCTCTAAGAACGATAATGTGCCTCAGCTCCAGCACTGCCATTAAATAAAATAAGGGCTAAAAAAAAGTTGTCATACTTTCATAGAGCCTCCACATTTATGAACATTTTAATGGCTATTGAAACGTTTTAATGTTTATGAATTACTCTATTTATATGCATGGGGGTGATGTGGTCATTACTAGCAGCTTTATTTTTCATAGAAAAAAATGTGATGCTTTTCCATGGTGGCAGTGAAAATAGTTTGTGCAATGCATTTACTAAATAAAATAACTTTTATTTAAGAGATAAAGAAAAGACATGGTCAGATTTTTAAATAAGCATATAACCTTCCATTGAAAATAATCTTTTTAACAGACTCAAGAAACATACTGAATTATAAATTACAAGTGTTTATGTGACATACTGTACAGTATCTGCAAGGCAACAGTGTGTACGAGCACATATTAGCACAGTGTTGAGAGGAAGGGTGTTGCACATTTGATATTATGATAAATAGCCCTGTCCTTCAAGAGTAGCAGTGGCTAGCAAACAAATTGGAGGGAAAATTCCACTTAACGTCAGTGCAGATGAACATAAATGAGGCCCATGGACATGGGCCCCTGGACGCCCGCCTCTGAAGGACGTGGGCCGCTCCGGCCCTGCCAGGGTGTTCCTGTGACAGACAGTCCAGATAAAGGTGGTCCAGGAGTCTGGCAGCTAAGAGAATGCTGGCACAATTAAGCCAAAGAGGGAAAACAAAAATGGAGTGTGTGTGGGCTGAGGGTTGAGGAGGGGTGTTGACAGGACATGGATATGTGTGTGGGAGTGTATGTCAGAGAGGATGGTTGAACAGAAGATGAAGCAACCGGCTATCACACCAATCGTAACATGTTTGCATGCTAACCTGACCCTAGAATGAGTTCTGCAGTCTGTCAATCCATTTGTCATTTTGGTGCTAAATCACCCGAGATTGATGGTACCCTCCCACTACGTCTCTTTCTTTCCCTTCCAACGTCTTTGTCTTGCTACCTCATTGGCTCTAGCTCTGTTCCAAAACCTCCATCGGCAGCATTTTAAGGCACTCCCGACGTGAAATCTAATCCAAAAGGTAGGCAACTTAATTATGCTGTTTGCTAAGATATCTTGTTTTAGCCCAGCTCTAGGCAGCATCACAAGAATCTTTTAAGAAGGCAATTTTAGAACGAAGTAGGAGTGGAAAAATATACATGATGCCAAACGAGAAGAGAACAGTCTTGGTTATGAAGCTACTTCATTAAAATACCTAATTAAAACTTAATTACATTTCATTTAATTCAAAAATTCAAATCATCCAATAGTGAATACTAACAATATTGTTATGTTTTACCCCAATATTTTTATGCTCTGTGGATCATGCTTTTAGTCTAACAACATATTAATGCCAAACTCTATGAAAATCAATATTGAGTTTGATCTTCCATGGCTAAAACGATTTCAAGGAAAGTCAGTTTACTTAGTGGCCATATTTCCAACTTCGGGCAGTGCATTTTCATTACCCTTCAAACTGCACAAATTGAAAATATGCCCAATAGAAACACATCAATTCTGCAAAAACTACCCTATATCGCAAAAAAAAAAGTTTTTACGCTTGAATGAGGTGTTTTTTAGGCAATTTGAAAAAGGAAAAACTGCAATGGAAAAAAATTGAAAAACATTTTTTGCATTTACAGGTCACAGGGCATACGTGAAAGTCACATGATCATTCTTTAATGTGATATAACCTCCAAGAAACACCTCATACGTGGCTGCTCTCAAGTATAAGAGGCTTTTCTTTGCCATTAATGCTTAGATAACCCCATATTAACACTGCACATGCCTGCGGCTCATGGCTTTGACGCGGCCACTCTGTGATGGATGCGATATACGTAAATCTACCAACATCCGTTGCCATGACTTATCGCGAGAGGAAAAAATAACGTTTTAGTCGCATAGCATCGGTTAATGGAAACACCGTCATTTCGCAATCGTTTTTTTATCGACATTTCTAAATTATTGCAAAAGTTTGGTCCAAATCTGTAACAAAAACACAGCTACTGACTGTTTCAGTGGGAACTAAGTGGCAATTGGGTCTTTTGTTTAGAAGGCGACCAATTCACACCAAGGACTATAACGGTAAAGATATCGTTTTAAAAATCATTCTAAAGTCCACACCACAAATATAACAATTACAGCATTAAGGAATGATATCATTGGAATCACTTTCAAAACTTTTTTTTTTCCAGCTGATGAACAATAAAAACATTGACAGACAATCAGAATCTATCCTCCTTTTAAGAGCTCAAGCATTTAAAGTGGCAGACAACACAACAGCAACACACTTACTATAAATGGAACATCACTGTACATGGGTGTAGACACTAATGTATTGTTATTGTTATTTTTAAAGTTATGCTTGGAGTAAACAGGCCTATATTCTACCATACTGCACGCACAGTAAAACAAATAAACTGGCTTTGCTTATATACAGTACTTGTCCATAGGAAGTGCCATGTTGGAGGCAAGGCAAGGCAGGTATTAGAACAATCTTCCTGTATCAAAAACATATTTCATCTGTTTATTTTTTTATCTGATTTGATGTCAGATTCAGTGAATACTAATACCGTTAACATATTCTTGCTGAAAACTAAAGGCTGTTTGAATAAGAATAATACCGTATTGGCCCGAATATAAGATGACCCTGATTATAAGACGACCCCCCTTTTTCCAGGTGTACCTTTTGGAAAAAGGCTTTTTAAAAACCAAATCTTGTTTTTTCTCAGTAAATCACATTTTGTCTTCATTTATTTTCATATTGCATATTTTTCCTATTTTAATTTTTGTTTTGAAAGTATGGTAAAAACTGGTAAAATGTACAAACAATCACATTTAAAAAATATACAGTTTTTGAAATACCATTAAAAAAAGAAAACAATTAGGACATTTAGGCTATCCATCTAATAGTAGCCTACCAAAATCTTAACAGTAGAAGTTAAATCTTACTGTAGTCTTCAAATCTGGGTACTGTCTTACGTTTTAAAATCACAAAGGGAGTTTGGTCCCATCAGGCTAACCTGACAGTCACAACTCATGCAGCTGTAAGGTTTTCTTATTCTTTTGTTTTTACTCGTGATCTTTACAACACGCATTACATTATGTATTTCATGGCACACTCGTTTTATTCATATTTGGCACCACCTATTGTTGTGGGTGTATTATTGACATGTCAAAGTTTAGACCCTGAATATGAGACGACCGCATTTTTTCAGATGTATTTCCAAGAAAAAAACATTGTCTTATATTCGGGTCAATAAGTTAATAACAGAAAAGAAAAAAGGTAAGGATAAACCACCCACCTTTTCTCTAGCAAAATCAATCACAAAATGTTTTTCTGTGTCTACGACTGTCAGCGTGACTTCATGCATCCGAAGTCTTTTTAAAGTGCTGTAGTGGTGAAAAACAGACTGCAATGTGTTAGCAACATGTCTCCAGGTGTAATGAGGGTGTTGAGGATCTCGCTGTGAGCGTCAGAATAACATCAGATAAACAGCTCCTGTCACTCTGGCACCTGACAAATGACTCTATGCTCCGCTGGAACACTGATAGCTTTTACACAGCCTCAGTAAATCGGCACTGGTGTCAGACATCAAGATGGAAGAATGTCATTGGCTGAAGGATCTGTGGGTGTTGTTGCAAATCTAAATTAGGAAGCTATATAGAAATAATGATGTGTCGAAACTGTGGTCCAGTGATTAGCATACATTGAGCGGTGATGCACACGTGAGCAATAGTTTTGAATGTAAAAAGTGATACAAATCTAATAAATAAATACAAATAAAACAATAAAGAGCATAACTGTGTAGTCATGTAATATAATATAATATAACTGTGTAATATAATATAATATAATATAATAATCGGATGTGCCTTATCTGCATCATGCATAAGGTTTTAAAAAGACAGCACTGCTTTTAAAGTTGTAAATCAAATAAACAAAAAGATAAATCACTCACTGCTCTGCATGCTGATGAACTTGTATAGCTTGAATAAAGATGAATTTATATTCAATATGGTTTATGCATATACAGTTTATAGTTTATGTAAAGATTGTTTTAATTTCACTTAAATTAAAAGCTGTTATATTTTACAAAGCCTATTATATGTTCTTCATTATTAAATATTTTAATTATATTGTCAATTATTATGTAGCTTTTAATTTAAAAAAAAAAAATAAAATGTCCACCCACCAGTTCAGCAACTGAACTGTCATATAGTATCACACAGATATAAAACTGTGATTCCATTCACAACATGGCAACAGAAAACACACAAACGGAGAACGGTCGGTCTAACTGTAAAAGACTAGGACTATCATTGTGTAAGACAAAACCATGCCCACGCTCTGTTTTCTCTGCTTCAGTCTCCCTTTCCTCTTCTACCTCTCACATCTGTCTCCCATGGCACTCACAGACATATTCCTGCTCAGGGACACTGTCTAAAGGTCCCAGCGGACTACAGCACTCCCTGAGAGTTGTCCCTGTCCCCCTTGTCACCAATTTATGTCTGTGGGCTGACACTGGCGTGCATTGGGAGCAGGCCTAAGTCCCCCCAAGCGCCATGCCCCAGTCTCATTTAGGATTTCACATTTCTCTGTGGTTACAGCATTGAGGGAAGAAAATGACCTAGACAAAGAGACACCAACAAAGGCATAAAAGAGATAGAGGGAAAAGGAACACTGCTATACTGCTACACTGTCTTAATATCAAACAAAAAGAAAACCGACCAGCCCTTCAGTTGATTTGAAATGTTTGGGTTCAGATGGGGTGATCAGTATCCCAATTTTAAAAAGGCACATGGTGTCAGTCAGAACTATATAAACAATGTTCTCGTACCATAAGAGTACCATAAAAGTGGCTTGTACATTATATTTCAAGTCATAAAATAGCTTTGAGTAAAGGAAAGATTGTAATAGTGTTAAATCTTCTAGAATAGCTCTCCTTGTTCATGACAGAAAAGCAATGATGTCCAATTTGACAACTTATCTTTCTTTTGATCCAATAAATTGGCCGATCTGGTTTGAATGATTTAATCAAACAGGAATAGTGAAATCACTGGAAGATTTTCCATTTTTAGTAATTTGCATCTGTTTCTTGTACAGTTAGTGTTATCATATGACTACACTCTTAAAAATAAAGGTGCTTCACGATGCCATAGAAGAACCTTTTTGTCTAAATGTATCCATAAAGAACCTTTAACATCTGAAGAACCTTTCTGTTTCTCAAAAGTTTCTTTGTGGCGAAAGAAGGTTCTTCAGATTATAAAAAGGTAAGAAAGAGATGGTTCTTTAAAGAACCTTTGACTGAATATAGACTAAAAATAGTTCCTCTATGGCAGGGGTGGCGAACGTCGGTCCTGGAGAGCCGCAGCCCTGCAGAGTTTTGCTTCAACCCTAATCAAACACACCTGAACAAGCTAATCAAGGTCTGAACAGTTACTAGGAAGCTACAGGCAGGTGAGTTTTAATTAGGGTTGGAGCTGAACTCTGCAGGGCTGCGGCTCTCCAGGACCGGAGTTCGCCACCCCTGCTCTATGGCATCGCTGTGAATAACCTTTTGAAGCACCTTTATTTTTAAGAGTGTACAGAAATTCTGGAATATAACACATGGGTCATATGGACCAAATTTACATCTCATTTGAAGCTTAAAAGTTTTCAATTTCTATGTTACACAAAAATAAAATCAAGTAAAATAAGCTAATGTAGGTCCATTAAAATGTAAATAAGATATATAAGTGGAGGAGACTGAATGGCACATAACTGTGACTCTATAAATTCACCAGAGATCATGATTGACGCTATGGTATCATGCAAACCCCCAGTCAACATGTCTTCTCTATTCATGTGTCACCCTCTCTACCATTAACACCAATTTCCAGTATGATGCATTTTATCTTACGCATCATATCCTACACAACATGCTCCAGGCAGTTACCTGAACTTACTCAATTGTCCACATTCCCAGATGCGTTGTGGGTACCTACGGTGTAACATGAAGAGTTGGCAAGCATTGAAAATGGATGTCTTATGGCGACGGGAGAGATTGAAAGGCTGGGGAAAATGGAGATCTCTGGGGCTTTTGGTAGCATGATGTCCTCGTACATCTTCTTGCTTATAATTTTCCACACCTGCATCATTACAACCCAAATGGCAGTGGAGTAATGGAGAGAAGCAAGATGAGATGTTCAAGGGGACACAAGGGCTTTGGAAAACGTCCTTACTGGATATATATATATATATATATGTTACCTGGGCCCAAAATACCTTGCTCTTCTCTTTCTCCTCAACTTTTCTGAAAGTCAAAAATCTGTTCACCCTAATTCAGAGAGTAAAGAGAGTGATCTCTAGGGCTTTGGTGCACCATTGCCTCTCTTTCTAGGATGTTGTACCATCCTAACCCTGTTTTTCAACTCCTATGGGCAGGGACTCTGGGGAGGGATGTGGTTTAGGGTTTTACGAAGTTAACAGAAACATGTGGGACAGGCCTAGCCATTCTAATGAAGCCATCTCCCATTTGTCTTTCCAGACATGTAGTGCAGCTGCCATGTGGGATGTGATCAATTCTTTTATCATTCCCCCAAGAAGGCCTTTAGATAGACAGCACGAGGCTATAATTATTGATTAAGCCACAGGGTAGACACTCAGACACATAGTAACAAGCCGAAGGTTGCTGAATACCGAACTCTCAACCGTAACGAGACATTGTTAAGGGACAACCCATTTTATATCAATAACTGTGCTGGTACCAACCTACCCACTATAATTCAGAGGGATCCAATTTGTATCATGCCGAGAGTTTCAACATGCCAATTTCACCTGGTTTAGTATGATTTTTATAGATTGAGAATATCAATTTGGCTATCTCACAGAAGATTAAATTCTTATCTAACTCTAACTAGAGCGAAAGGTACACAGAGGGTTCGTTGTAAAGTAGAAGATGACTGTGCCACTCAATATGGTCTCAGAACATTGCTTTTCTAAAACACTCTTCTAGCGGCTGCAGCGCAATCTGAAGTGTAAATAGCCAGACTATATATAAAGTACATATACACAAACATACTGTATGTGGGTGTTTCTTGAACTTCAGGCAATTTTAGACCCCATGAGCTGATTTTTTAAAATAATTCAGAAGTTTAGTATGTACTATTAGGTACTTGCAACTGTCCTGAATGACAA
>NW_015506278.1:440777-441265 GCF_001515645.1 Sinocyclocheilus grahami
GTTTAGTATGTACTATTAGGTACTTGCAACTGTCCTGAATGACAAAACCACATTAAAGTGAAGACAAGTAATCCCACCCCCTGGCTACTACTGCATCAATATAGCTAACACTATTAAATAATGTCTTAAGAAGTCCTACTGCGCACACATCTCACTGCCTGAATGAGTAAGTTACTTAGCAAACTCCCAACTTTAACACCTATTACAAGGACAGCCCCTCTGGAGCAACCTGAGGTTAAGAGTCTCAATCAAGGACAACGGTGATAGTTCATGACTCACTTTTTAGAGTTTTAGAGTGATACAACTCAAATCCTGGTGATAATGTAGCCACCACTTCTCCAAACAACATAGATCATTTACCTGTGCGCAGTATAAAGTGGCCATTTTTGCCATGAGTGATTGAAAACACTGCACCCTGAAGTCCTTCACCAGAGTCCAAGTGAAGTGATGGCTGGCTGCCAGAGGTGGCCTCCAACCTTGAGCTCTCT
>NW_015506278.1:442141-443491 GCF_001515645.1 Sinocyclocheilus grahami
AGAAATGCTACATAAATTGTATAAAGTAATCAAATGAATAAAAACTTAATATTCTTCACTGTGTAAATTAAATATGTATTTCTTCTTATTAAAGTCATACTGACTTATAAACAGTCTCTCAGACAGCACGTGCATACAGCGAAAATGAGTTCTCTTTCACTGCTGATTGCGTTTCAACGGCTAAAAAGCACTTGTTTTTAAACCGCAATGCTTAAAAATGCGTGCAAATGATATGTTTTTGTGACCACATAGCACAGCAGCGCCACATGAGTGTGTAATCGCAATAAAGACAATAGTTCAAAATCTCTAGCGGTTGACAGAATTCTACTGGTTAATCGTGTCTTCCAGTATATCATCCACCTCTAAGTACAAGTCAGTTGAATTTTGTAAAGTCACAAAATAAATGCAATACATGTAGTTGGGGGGGAAGTCAGTAAGTAAATAAATACATTTGTGAACATGGTGCAAAATGGTTTTGATGACCTGAGACCAAACAATATATATATATACGTATATAAAAAAAATGTTTTGTGTTTTGTTTGGTTTCAGAACATGTTTTGTTAAAAAAAATCACACACACAAACAAACCAAAACATCACAAAACAAAAAGCGAAACAGAGCAAAGTAAAAATTAAATTAAATAAAATAATAAAAATTGCTGTTTTGGTATGGGAGCTTTGACATTTTTAAAATAAATGTAATTGTATGAACTTGCAGATAAAGAGTGTGATTTGGCTAATTAGCATCACCAAACAGAATTACAAAAATAATAGCTGTTTTCAAATGCCACAATTAAATATAATTATTGGAGGTCCCATTTTAGTTCCCACACACCATGTGTCATGGTGCCTATGATAGAGAGCTGTTCTGGCCTGTGTTGTATTTACCCCCCACCCCCATCTCTTTCTCTTCCTAATAATTCATTTTCTCCTCTCCACCATCAATAAATGAATTTGCATGTATTACATCTAGTGCTTTAACAACTGACCACATGGAATAAACCTTAGATTCTGGTGCTTCCTGTAGTGGTCAATAAAGTAGTGTGCCCACTTCCCCTCATCCTTACCAGATCTCATTACTATCCTCTTCCTGCTCTGTTCCCATTAATCCACACACACACATCCTCATGGGTGTATTTGAATCATGAGCTCCGGGACTGGTGTCCCCTGATGGATTACAGCTCAGTACTGTGGATGAGATAAATGATAACTTCCCTATCGCAGAGAAAAGTAAATTAAAGTCAGCCACACCACTCGCCCTCCCCATACACACTCAGGGCAAACTTCTTAATTCACTAACTCCTGACGAAGGACACCCAGACAAACACACAACAGGGGGGGGGGGGGGGGG
>NW_015506278.1:443501-458314 GCF_001515645.1 Sinocyclocheilus grahami
GGGGGGGGTCATAGTTTTATGCACCTGGTGAAGCTCTCTATATACATGCACACAACAAGGATTTAAACACACCTGGATGTTATCTAAATCAGCCATTCGGTACAGAGGATTAGCTAGGGAATATTCTTGCTATCTCATTTCCAGGTGCAATGACTACAGGAGTCAAAGAGTATTTTAATACAAGAAAGAAGGGTAGGCAATGAGACAGGGGGTGATAATAATGTTAACACACAGCATAATGAACACAAAGCCATCAGTGTCCGTTTACAAAGGCAGAAAAAGCTTTAGACACAGTAGTTGAACTTTTAAAACAAACTATGAGCAAGCAAACATGCTTCATTGTCGACTTTGTTTGCGCTGCTATATTCAAGTAATAAATTATATAAAAATAAATATTAATCTTTAATTAATACAAAAAATAAATTACTATTTGTCAGAAATTATTGCTGGAGAAGATGCTTTAATTAAGATACAGACTCGGCTGGGTTCAGTAATTAATGTTTAAAGATGTGGATCTCAATCTCCACAGTCAAATACTGGAGAAGCTGTCAAAAGAATGATGCAAGCAGTTGTTTCTGTGTCTCTGTGTTGTGACTGGCAGATCTGACTTGACATGCTAAAGCCAAACATTCATTTAAATCACTATGAACCACATGAAAATACTCATCCTCCCTGTATATGGAAAACAAATGTGTTTTCTACAGAAAAAAGGGTAATTTTAAGTGTTGATTCGAGTTGCTCTAAGGGTGGCCCTCCATCTGTTGTGTGCTCTGGCACACCTCACCCCAGGTGGAGAGTGACATCTCTTTGTGACCCATATAATTGGCTCTTTACCACCTTGATAATATCTCTTGAGAAAAAGAGAGAGAGGGAGGATGAGAGAGGGGGGTCTCAGGGAGAGCAAGAGAAGAAACATCTGTTGTGCTCCTCTGCTTCGGATGCTAAATCAAATGTAACTAAAAGAGCAAGCTAACAAGGAGAGGCTATCAGACACAACACTTAATTCACTGTGGCATGGTGGATAGAGAAAAAAAAATATCTTGTGGAATATTCAGATTTGAATTGGTGTAAATGCAAGAGATACATACATAACTGTTTATAACTTTTGACCAGTAGGTGGCAGTGTGTATGTCAAACCAATGCTTCCCGTATGGGGTCCTCAAATTTGTAAATGCCTTACAGTATCAAAAAGCTTTGAATAACTTTTGACAGACATGGTTTCAATACGATCTGTGCCAAATTTGGGGATTAAACCAATGAAAGCTGTTGGAGGTGTTCTGCAAAATTCAAAATAGCGAGTAATGTAGTCAGGCAGAAATTGAACCCCCAGGTCGACTAAATTTCATAGGCAATGCAGTTCAAAAGTTATTAGCTAAAAAGTGCAAGAAATGTGAAACTGTAGGTGGTGCTAGAGGGCACAAGACACTGGCACCAGCACTGCACTAGGGATATTGAGAGTAATCCTAATATTACTCCAAATATCACACCTTTTTTGCATACGGTTCTAGGGGTTTCAAGAGACTCCTAGCCAGAAGAATAATAACTTTCCCTGCTTAGGCTTGGCCCCCTAATAAAAAAATGCAAAAAAAAGACAAACTTGGAAAAAACAGGAAATATCTACATTTGGAAAAACAGGAAGAGACCAAGTGGACGGACATTGTAGCAAGAGACTCCTAGCCAGAAGAATAATAACTTTCCCTGCTTAGGCTTGGCCCCCTAATAAAAAAATGCAAAAAAAGACAAACTTGGAAAAAACAGGAAATATCTACATTTGGAAAAACAGGAAGAGACCAAGTGGACGGACATTGTATCTAAAAACAGTCCAGCTGGATTATCAATACTACAGACCCCCATGGCTGAATTCTTTGTCATGTTTTAAGAGCACAGAGATCCACTCTCAGCTCCCACAGGGCTCAGCTCAGGACAGGGCTCTAATTAACAGCGGTGCTGCTTTGCACAGGAAAAAGTTGGGGCGCACAAGTGTCTCTTTACAGTCCCTCGAGCTGAACCCGATTTCACACATTAATGAGGATTGTGACTGATTCAGGCTGCAGCAGTAATTGGTGCCCAATGGGAAGTTGTGCATCCAGGTGCGTCTGCTTTGGCGGTACTGTCGCGTGCTGCACAGTCAGCATGCATGCTAGTAATAAAGCCACAATACAATAACATGCCTGTTTCATGGGTTGACCTTAGCTACCAATGCCATTGATTAAATGACAGGGATGTGCCAAGCAACACTTATTCAGAGGGTTAGTTAGTAGCAACATATCTTTTATTATGTATTGTGAAGTACATCTGAGTGAAATGGATTATTGAAAAAAAATGTAGGGCCTTGGTTGTTGACTGGATGGAGGCAGATTTGAATGGGAGTTTCTGTGTTTGTAAGAAAGGGGTGAGATTTTAAGCGGAATAAATGAGTTTATAAGATCTTTAAGATTCGTTACTATGCCATTTACACTTTAGCTAATAGCTAAACCACAGCATGTTTTAGCACACATCACTATCATATAAATAAGCTAGTCATTGTCAACCATTGAGATACATCGATATTAGTCAATATTATTTTGAAGAGTATTTTTTAATAGTACTTTTTGTAATAGTATTTTGCAGTCTCTTTTACGGAAATTGTCTTTTGCAACTAGCCAGACTCAAAGAAGAAGGCATATGGCCGTTTGGTCTGAATCTGAGAGCGTTTGCAACTGCAGTCTGTTCTAAAAAGCTCAGTGTGAAACCCAAACAATTCCTGGTCCAAACAAGTCCTGCTGCCAAAGATGGTGGGTATGGTGTTCTGATTCAGAGTATGGAGTGTTGTACAGTGACAGCTTGAGGTGTGTGGGTCTTATACTTCCCAAACCCAAGCTTGTTGAACAAGCATGACCGGGAATGAGAGCCTCATACATAAAGCAGATTGCTCGGTGTACCACACGAGCCAAAGACGAAGTGTAATTTCCTTCTCAGAGGTACAAAAACATCTTAATTTTAAGAAATGCTGCAAAAATTGTAGAGGTTTTTTATTTTTATAAACCACTGATTTTCGAAGGCAGTGGTGGGCATGATTAAATGTTATGATTAAATTAATAGCGGTAATACACCAGCTGAAGTGTGATTTCTACCTCAGAGGCAGAGAACATTTACAGCTATATTATATTAGTACTATTGTACACTGCTGCTTGCAACTCTAATTTTAAAGACATTGGAAGGATAGAGAATAACAGTAGAAGAGCTCTTGGTATAGCAAAAAAGTCCATGTACGGAGAAGCGTAGAAGAAAAGGACGACAAAGAAAGCTAGATAACATCCCCCCCCCCCCCCATGTGAGTCAGACCTCTGAGAGTACACCAAAGGCTCTCTGAAAATAATCATACAATAAGACCGGGACCCTACAGGGCTTCATCAACCTCTCTCTCTCCTCCTATCTGTCTTTCTTCCTCTGTGACTCTGAATTTCAGAGAGGCTGCTTTCACACACCTGGCCGTGTGTTCAAAATATGTGCATGCATGTGAGTGCAGCGTATGCATACTGCATCGGTTATCGCTCTGTGTGAGCCGCAGCAGAGCACGGTGACTTTAATGATTAACGACGGTTCTCCGTTGGGCCCCTACACACCACCCAAACCTCTGTCATGCTACCAAAAATAGACAAAGTGCAGTGCCACTTTTAATGACAACCTCTTCTGATCGATGCTCCTCTCAACTCAAGCAACACAAAGACAAGTCTTTCAACCAGACAGCCTCGCCGCATGAGGAGGAGGTTTTCGAAGGGCCCACTTTTGAAGATTTGGACAGGTCTTTTTCCTCCCACTCTGCACGGAAACAGTGATGGGCAGGCACTCGGTTGAGGAGTCAGCACCGCCTATGGCGGACCTAGGGCTGGACGGAGAGAGCGTGAAGGAGAAGGAGCTGTCATGTTTCTTTTATGGCGCAGCGCTTGTGTTTTTCTCTGAAGTATTTCTGAGGCACTGGAAGCTTGAAAGTCCTCTTGTAGTCAGAAATGGATTGAAGTGAACGATTCGCAATGAGATATACTGGGTTTGAGAAAGTATGGTACAAAAGCAGCATAGAGCAATGGATTTCCCAACAAATCAACCCGTGAAGATCCAGTAGCATTTACTTGGCTTTTTCAGGCCATGCATGGTAAGTCAATAATTGATCGGCAAGTTCCATTTGAGTTGGACCTGATGAGCCAATCTTTGTTGCAGTTGTTGATTGACAACAGATTGACCAGAATACATCACAAGTGCACCTTGTACCTTAAATTGACAAAGGCCTGATGGGAGTTTGAACCGGTCTCATTATAGAAATAGAGAGATTTAGACTTAGAAAAGAATTTGAAGGAATATTCTGGTTTCAGTACTTAGCAAAACTAAATTGGCAAAATGTTGATAACCACAAATGTTAATTTCAGGCTGTCCTGAAAAAAAAAAAAAAAAAAAATCTGGGTTACAGGGAGGCAGGAATGTTAAAATATTCACTGTTTCCAAATTTAGCCACAAGATGCAAACAATATGAGTGTTACCATGATTTAGATGCAAAATCCCTTACTGACCTTTTCTGTGTACAGTATCTTTAAATAACCATGAACTGTCTCAAATCCTAAAACGATGAAGTTTCAACAGAACAAATTAAGTGCTTTTATAAAATTCATTTCTGCTTTCAAATCCTCAAAAATTGTGCCCCTGTTTACTTTCATTGTAAGTGCGTCACCATCAGTGTTGGGCAAGTTACTCTGAAAATGTAATCACATTACTGATTACTGATTACTCCTTTTAAAAGTAATCACGTTACTGTTCTGATTACTTTATTTCAAAAGTAATTAGTAATTAGATTACATTACTAGTTACGCTACTTTTTTCTCCATTAAATTTATGAAATCCCAGCATACACGCTTCAACATTCACAGAACACTGTTATTTTTAACTAAAGAAAAACAGCTGCTGCGTGCATGGTTTGGCATGGCAGAATGCCAGCAAATAGCACTGCATTTATAATCTCTAAAAGACATCTCAGTTCATCGCAATCTCACAAATCTCTGTTATAACACAATAAATATATGCATAATGAATCTTTCATAATGTCTACAATTTGTGTGTTATAATGAGAGGATTCATGAGCACGCAAATTTCTGCACTGCATTGCTCAACGCTGCAAACACTTGTTATAGCCTAAATAGAAACTGCATATGCTTGCACCTGTTAATCGTTTATATTTCATATTAGATCATGTTGCTTCTGTGCAATAGATGAATAACAATTTATTTGTTTTAGATATTTTATGTTTAGATATTTCTATTTTGCGGGAGTCCCGTGAATCATTTTAATCTCCCGCATCCCGCACACACACGAGTGTCTACCCGCCCCCACCAGCACTCGCCCATCTTGTCCCGCGTCGCGCTCTGTTGCGTCGGGTCTCGAATGAGCAGGTCTCTAATCCACTGGCACTTGACTCGACAGTGCGTGTGCAACATCCTTTTTACAATCTATAGATTATAAAACACTGCATTCTGTCAGCAATGTAACGCAGCAGTAACGTATAGAGACCTCGGCTTGTAACTACTCTAATTACTATTTAGAAAATTATAACACATTAAATTACTCTGTTACTAAAAAAGTAATCAAATTACAGTAACGCGTTACCAAGTAATGCATTACTGCCCAACACTGGTCACCATAACATTCCAAAAAAAGAAAGAAAAACAAAGCTGTACTGAACTTGGAATATTCCTTTTATGTGGTAGAGGTAAGATGCATTGTAAGAGGTAGATAATACAAGGTGCATGTAGAGGCAAAAACCAAATCTTCAAAGAAGTACAAAATGATAATACTTCAAATGACCACCTGTCCTTTCTGGACACAGAGTCCTTTCTGCTCTTGGGGACCATCAACTGGCTAGCTTTCCTCACATTTGTCACACCAGACAGACAGGTCAGTCTTACATCTCAGATCAGATTAACCAAGCAATTAAAGCTTCTTCAAACATCATAATTCTGTCAGCTCTGAAAGTGTGGGAAACAAATCCAAAGAAGAGAACGAGAACAAGTCAGTGTTCCCTTGGGATTTTCCATTTTCCAAGACTACCTGCAGCTCTTTGTGCTTGGAAGAGCTTATTTTCCTGGATGAAGGGGCTATTGCTTTCGAGCTATTTTGTATGGATGTAGGGTATTTAACTATGACATATTATGTCTGCACAATGAAGTGGAATTATACTCCTGTCTATCAGCACACCATCAATGAGGCCAAGAAATGAAGACGGATAAAAGGAGTATGATCCTAGACTATTAAAGCAGAAGATCTACCATCTCTGAACAAACGTCGACTGTTTGATGTAAGAATTAGCACAATAAGCTGAAAGATGAAGATATCTGGATATAGGTCATGTAACAAGGGAAAGTGTCTAACCAGGGAGTACTGTTTTACACACACGTTTTCACATTTATAATTGATTAGTCTCTTATAGAAATAAGAGTGGTAATTATACAAGTTTTAATAATAAAACTGGACTATAATAGACAATTTGAGCATGATACAAAACCCTTAATGTATGTTATTGAAAAAAAAACTTTTGGCCAATGAATTTCCATGAATTTTCCATAACCAATCCAGGTATGTACAATTCTAGATTAAAAAAAATAAATATTCAGAATTATTCACTAATTAATCATTCAGACTGATTTGTGAACATTATTTTAATTTAATGTTTAGAGAGAAAAAGACATTTAAAAAAGAATGTCTGTCTAATAAAACCCTAAAGTTTCTGTTCAAAACCCTTAATGTATGTTATTGAAAAAAAAAACTTTTGGCCAATGAATTTCCATGAATTTTCCATAACATAATCCAGGTATGTACAATTCTAGATTAAAAAAAATAAATATTCAGAATTATTCACTAATTAATCATTCAGACTGATTTGTGAACATTATTTTAATTGAATGTTTAGAGAGAAAAAGACATTTAAAAAAGAATGTCTGTCTAATAAAACCCTAAAGTTCCTAAAAATTGGAATGCACACACAAAATCAGCTGGCCTTCCCATAACGTTATGCAAATTTGTGTCGCAAGTAGAAACAGTGGTTTGTGAGTCTCTCTTGGCACAAGCATACACAGAAGCACACTTATTATTCAGAGTAGAGTGAGTTATATTGATTCAAGGTCTCAAGTCCAAATAGAGAGACAGAAAGTGTGCAACTATGAGAGTGTGTGGGCACTGAAGTTAATAAAACTAGTCAGACTAGCATTCAGCCCATCTTCTTTCTTTTAACAGCAGTTGTATCGCTAAAGTTGCTAGCTACATGTATTTCTAGCAGAGAAAGTGCCAGTCATTATGAAGCTATAACTTAATCTATGATATAATGAAGCTATACTATATATAATCTATCACTGCTGTGAACTGACCACACAGAATATGAAAAATATCAAAAACTTTAAGTCAGCTGTCCACAGCAATCCTTAAGTTACCAGCATAATAACACTCTCAGCAAAAATATTGTCTAATTATCGTTATCGATAAAATCCCAGAAACATATCAAGAAAAGTTTTTTTTTTTTTTTGTCACACACCCCTAGCAGGACTTATAATGTTGGTTGGCACCAGGGTCAGAAATGAACCCTTTGCTTGTGGAAAAAAATGTCGCCCAAATTTATGATTAGGTGCAAAAAGTGTCCCTGCACAATTAAGCAAGATCTATTACGGTATTTACGATTTAAGTGTAATGTGAAATAAATGAAAAGTGTTACATTTTAGAGTACATCTGCTCTTGTTGCATCAGACGTCTTTGTTGCATCTCGCGTTTTGCAGCGTTGAGCAGTATAACTATTCACACACCTTTCTGTTGAGTTTATGAATTCAGTGTCCAATCAGAAGCGTTTTGATTAATCACCACGGAGAATGCCGGAGTTGTTCAAGTGTGTGCGTTTACTGATTGAATTCTGAATGTGCATTCGCAAATTCTGTCATAATCATAAACAACAAAGTACAAAATAAATGTAAGCGATATTTTTGTTTCAGTGATTGTGGGAGTTTTTGCAAAAGTGCATAGCTCACATTAGACTGAAGTCATTGACCGCTTTAGTGTCCTTTGCTTGCTTTCTTTGTATAATTTATAATAATGTTTGTTTTGTTTTCCATGGTACTGAAATAACCAATGTGAAGTCTTGATTTTCTAATCCTTCAAACGCAATTAAAAATGTCATAAACGGTTCTTAGCTTGTTTCGTTGGTAGCCAGAATATAACTTGCTTTTTCTGCCTACTAGGTGGGATGGCAAAATCTCACATACCTCCCTAAATGTTTTAAATGTCATGTGACAACATGTTTTTGGTTATTGCAGTTTAACTTGTAAAGTTCCTTTAATTAAAAACAACTAGTTGGAGATGTATAGGCCTATTTCATTTTTTGCCACCCTCCTGCTGTTAAAATGTAACTAAGTAACTTTTACTCTGAGTAAATTTTAAATTAGCTACTTTTTACTTTTAATTGAGTAGATTTTTAGACTGGTACTTTTACTTGTACTTAAGTAAAATGTAATTAATATAATGGCATTTTTACTTGAGTAGACTATTTTAGTACTCTTTCCACCTCTGCAGTACTGTGGGCAAATTAATTGTTGCACAGGTGGTGAAGGCACCCTGCTATCTCTGACAAGAGCAGCTATTTGAATTATTTCAGAGATTTTTGTCAGCTGTTATTCAAAATAATTTACATTTAACTATTTTGAGGCTGAATCTGTCTGAAAACTGAGAACAGGTCCACTTGCAGCTGTAAGCAGTAAGATAGTCCTTAGAACTCAATGGTCACATACATTTTTCCATGAATTTCTCAGACAAAAAGGTCCATTGTCAATTGTGTAGTGATGTATAAAGCACAGCTTACATAAACATACAAACCAAGCACCTCCTGCTGGTCAAAGTGAAACACGTATATGACCAGCTTGATCCTGTTGCTAAATCTGTGTTGGGAAATCTTTTGCCCTCACATAGAATTCAAAATTGTGTGGATTACTATTTACATTAACAGAATTCACCCACAAACATTTGCCGAACAGTGGGGTAAATGTGATGGCACCTTAACAGTAGAGGTGGTTGAAGGACAGTAGCCAGAGTGGGCCAAACTCACGATTAGGTGTGCCATGCCCACACTACTCAGATTCAAGTAGTGCTACAGTTAAACTAAATGTAGCTAATGCTTGAAAAAAGTAGTTAATTACACAACACTGAAGCTACAGAACAATGACTCGTTGGAAATGAATCATCCAGATAAAACAATTCACTAAAATGACTTCAGAAGACTAAATAAGGAGGAGGACATTATAGGAGAAAATGTTTGATTATTACCTCAACTGATTGTATTGCTGCATAGGTAAACTGTGATACCCAAGTTGTCAAGTCAATTTTATTCACACATACACATTGTTTCAAAGTAGCTTTACAGAAAATCATGATGTCAGTGTTTATAACATCTTAATATATTCATGCCTTACAGTTGCATTTAACAGACTACAGCTTACATTTGTAATAATATAAACAATCACACATTTAAGATTTGTTATATAGTACATATTGCTTTATGTAAGTGTATAAGGATAAAGGTGGATATATTTCTATATCCAACTTTATATACAGTATAAAGCTGTGCAATATAGTTTACATTTTGCGAAGTAGTAGACTATTTTGCTACATTGCTAATAGTGTATTACTAGTCAAAGCTATACTATTTGAGGGAATATATACTATTATACTAGTAAACATGTAGGCCTAGTAATGCTAGCAGCTATGCTAGTTAGGGATGACACAATGAATCTACCACCAACTGAAAAATCGACTATTTGAAAAATAATTGTTAGTTGCAGACCAAATGCTAATCTTTTACTCCTGTCTGAAACCTACACTGACATCACAATTACCAAAGAAGTATTTTAAGAATTCAGAGAAATACACCCAGATGAATTCATAGTAATGGAGTCTAATTATGTATTTCATGCTTCATATAACCTGTGTTATATTTCACCTTGTATTCATTACCCTTTCCATATGTCAATGATGTAACAGACAGTGCGCTCGAATGCTAGATGGAAAGAAAAAAAATGCAGCATAGTCAAAACTCAAAGAAAGACTCAATATTCCCCTCAGGCCAACATGAGATGTACAGCTCAAACAATTCTGAGAACCATCAGGAAATCAACACAAAAAGCCGCAGCTCAAACATTGACCCAAACTGGCTTCTCTGCATGTACATTGCCATGAAAATATTTCATATTTTTAACATTTTCTGCATATTCGTCACACTTAAAAGATTCAGATCATCAACCAAATTTTAATAGTACACAAAGATAACCCGAGTAAATACAAAATACAGTTTTAAAATGATTTAATTTACCTGACACTACGTGAAAAAGTAATCGCCCCCTAAAATCTAATAACTGGTTGTGCCACCCTTTG
The DNA here is from genome assembly GCF_001515645.1 of Sinocyclocheilus grahami. NCBI lineage: Eukaryota > Metazoa > Chordata > Actinopteri > Cypriniformes > Cyprinidae > Sinocyclocheilus > Sinocyclocheilus grahami. The sequence continues at coordinate 453,927 of NW_015506278.1, forward strand.
CAGCAACAACTGCAATCAAGCATTTGCCATAACTGGCAATGAGTCTTTCACATCACTGTGGAGTAGGGTTGGGAACCGAGAACCGGTTCTTATTCAGAACCGGAATAGATACTATTATACTAGTAACCGGTTCTTATTCATAACCGGTTCTGTTTTTTTAAAAGAACCGGAACCGTGAGCAATTTCTAAGTTTCGGTTCCAAAAACGGTTCTGGTGCGACATGTGACCAAGCGCTGTGAGCGTAAAGGATGTCACAAACCAAATAACAGAAACGCCGCCCTGCCTCTTTAATTACTGAGCACATTGTTTCCCATGACGAGCACTCCACAGACGCGCCATGCCACGTTGCGTCTTTAACTGCCGAACACATAATTTTCCACGACTGTACATGCACTCGCGTCTTTGATAACTGCGTGTTGTTTTGTCTGACTGTACACGTATGTACAGGTCATTTCAAGAGTGATAAACAAAGTGATAGAAAATATTTATTTTCATGCATTTTAAATGTTTAAAAATGTGGAAACCACTCATTGCATCACCATCTCCTGACTGCATTATTATTTGTAAAATAGGGGCTTTATGGAGTGTGTGTATACATGGTTATAAGTAACAGTTAATATTTCATTAATTTAGGGAAATGAACAAGTGTCTTAGACCTCAAGGGACTATTTGGCCAACCAGCTTATTCCTGCTTGAAAAGCAAAATGTTATTGTAGAAAACATCAACTTTGAAGCACATGTGATTCATTATTCAACATTACTTACTACCTTCCAGCAACACTACATTCAATGAAGGTAAAACAGTATATATAAAAAAAAAAAAAGTTCATTTTAATGGAACCGGAATCGTTAGGCAAAACTAGAACCGGAACCAGAAAATTTCTAACGATACCCAACCCTACTGAGCATGAACAGACTGTTTAAGGTCATGCCACAGCATCTCAATCGGATTTAAGACCGGACTTTGATTTTGCCACTCTGAAGCCTTAATTGTGACCCTGGAGCACAAAACCAGACTTAAGTCGCTGGGGTATATTTGTAGCAATAGCCAAAAATACATTGTATGGGTCAAAATGATCCATTTTTGTTTTATGCCAAAAATCATTAGGACATTAAGTAAAGATCATGTTCCATGAATATATTTTGTAAATGTCCTACTGTAAATATATCAAAACTTAATTTTTGATTAGTAATATGCATTGCTAAGAACTTCATTTGGATAACTTTAAAGGCAATTTTCTCAATATTTAGATTTTTTTGCACCCTCAAATTCCAGATTTTCAAATAGTTGTATCTCGGCCAAATATTGTCATATCCTAACAAACCATACATCAAATGAAAGCTTGTTTATTCAAACAATTATTAATTATTATTATGTATAAATCTCAATATTTGTCTGGTTTTGTGGTCCAGGGTCACAATTTTGTTTTTCTTGAGCCATTCAGAGGTGAACTTGCTGGTGTGTTTGGGATCATTGTCCTGCTGCATAACCCAAGTGCGCTTGAGCTTGAGGTCACAAACTGACGGCCGGACATTCTCCTTCAGGATTTTCTGATAGAGTGCAGAATTCATGGCTCCATTAATTATGGCAAGTCGTGCAAAACAGCCCCAGACCATCACACTACCACCACCATGTTTGACTGTTGGTATGATGTTCTTTTTACGAAATGCTCTGTTGGATTTACGCCAGATGTAACGGGACACACACCTTACAAAAAGTTCAACTTTTGTCACATCAGTCCACAGAATATTTGCCCAAAAGTCTTGGGCATAATCAAGATATTTTTTGTCAAATGTGAGACGAGCCTTTATGTTCTTTATGGTCAGCAATGACTTTTGCCTTGGAACTCTCCCATGGATGCCGTTTTTGCCCAGTCTCTTCTTGTTGTTGAATCATGAACACTGACCTTAATTGAGGCAAGTGAGGCCTGCAGTTCTTTAGATGTTGTTCTAGGTTCTTTTATGGCCTCCTGGATGAGTCGTCATTGCGCTCTTGGAGTAATTTTGGTAGGCCAGCCACTCCTGGGAAGGTTCACCACTGTTTTACACCCCCGCCCCCCCAGACCGTGATTGTGCCCTAGCAACGTCGCTTAGCCCCTGACCCTCCGGAGGTCTGTGCACGCCACTGAACTCAAGGACAAGTTAAAAAAAAAAAAGAAAAAAGCTACGCTTTTATCGCAGGAACCTTATAGCATACAGTACGTTCATAGCAAGTCCTTATAAAATAAACTATTAAAAGCATTAACATTGTAAAAGAAGGAGATCTGTTAAAAGAAAAGATATGTTATTAATTTAACAATTACCCATTTTATTTATTGGCAGAATGAGGCTTGCATATTTAAGAATTATATACTAATGTTAGTGAAAGAACATTTAAAATATGAAATAAATTAATATTTGTGACATACAAAGTCACATTTGTGTCATTAAAACTGTGATTGTGAGAGTAAAAAAAGTTAAATAAAAAAAAATCACAAAAATAAATCCCACTGTGAACTAAATTAGCAATTTATTATTGCTATTAGAAAACAGTTGAGACTTAAATTGACAATTGTAAAATATAAAGCCTCTGTATACGCCAGTGCGTTTCTAATAATTCCTGCAATTTAGTAAAGTTAAATTTGACACTCACTAAATATATGTGTGCAGTAAATACACATACACTAGAGACCTGAAAATATTCAACATTCGCTGTTTATGTGGAACAGACAGGGACCTCCAGAAAAGCACAACACAAGGCACTTTATGGAGAGAGAGAGAGAGAGGGGGAAAAAAAACTTACTGGATGTAATCAAAGAGAGATTATATCAACATTAACTCAAGCACAATAGATAATGCAGCATGACAATCTGGCTTCTTCTGCCTGCAAGCTGATGTTTCAGTCTACAGGAAACTAGATCAACATCACACACAAGCAATCACACCAATTAGCCCCTATTAAGCTACAACACTGGCATAAAAAAGAAGATATGCTGTAACAGCGTGTGAATTTTTTCCACCTTCGCCAACCTAATCTCAAGGCTGCGGCACACGGAGGAGCGAGAAGTTCCATGTTCACGTGGGCTTTGAGCATAGGGATTGTCTCTGATCCAGAGATGAGCAAGAAATACCTAGGCCTGAAGACAATTAAATAATTAGTCCAATTAAGCCTTTAGATAACACGCCTGTAATTAAATCATTTGCACACCAAGGGATGGTGACAGTTCACAGAAACAAATTTTCGTCTGTGGTGGGTTCATCTCCCATCCAAACAAAAAGATTTATTTGCAGTTCAACATACGCAGATTATGGCAGAAAATGTACCACCCGCAGATCTCTGATGAAAGCCCTGCAGAATGTGTCATTTACAAAATTGTACAAAAACAAGTGGATTTGAAACAGGTTAAAAAATATATTGTTTAAATAAGAGGCAAAATCTAAAATGTATACGTTTGGCTGAAATTTTCAGTTGCTAACAAGAAAATTGGTACATTTCAGTATAAGGCGCACTTTGTTATTTTCATGTGTGTTGTGACAACAATAGATGAGTACTAAGGTAAAATTAAATGAGTATTTGTTTGTTCATGAAAAGACCAACTTCATATAAAAATGTAATCTTTTATTAGGTGACAGCTATGAAGATATGATGGGAGCCCTGACCTCATGTGAGCATACATGATTGTTTTAATAATATTTTCAATGGTTTAATCAATACTTTTTTTTTCAGTCATTCGTTTCCAGTTATTTTTAGCTGTACAAAAGAGCTTGTTATGCTGCTTGATATTGTGAACGTCTAGGTTACTTGTGTAACCCTCGTTCCCTGAAGGAGGGAATGGAGACGTTACGTCAGTCGTGACTGACGAATTGGGATCTCGCCCGAGAGCCCAATCACCTTCGAGTGTTAACTAAACAAGCCAATGACAGTTGGCGTGCGTGTTTCGCCACGTGCACCCCGCCCCGCAGCGCGGGTATAAAAGGAGAGCGCGTGCAAACACACATCAGTTTTTCGCTGAGGAGCCGAGACTACATGCCCCGGCCGTACAGCGGTGGTACAGCAACTGTGGCGACGGAATGTAATGTCTCCGTTCCCTCCTTCAGACGTTCCCTTTCAGTCAGTCACGTTCTACTTTACGTCAGTCGTGACTGACGAATTGGGATCCGTATGGAAAACGCCACTATTGCTGACCCCCTCCAGTGCCCTGCGGAAGCCGGCAAGTCCCCCCACACCAGCTGGGATGGAAGATAGGACAGCGGCTAGGCAGAGGTGACCGCCACTGCTGTTCCATACAGTGGTACATTGGATAACACTGGGAAAGCGTACCCAGCTGGGACGCTACGGAAGCCACATCCCGCACATAGGAGGTAACATGTGGAATTACACATATGGACTGGCCCAGGGCAGTACTACA
>NW_015506278.1:458648-459082 GCF_001515645.1 Sinocyclocheilus grahami
TACACATGTGGGATCACCCGAAGGGGGAATCACTACACACGGGCACCTAGCCCAGCACAAGGGCTGACCTTGGGCATGCACACGAGTGCTGAGCCTGGCATCTGGCGCTCCGCCACGCCTGACCGCCGAGGGTGCAGGAGGAACTCCACCAGAGTTCGCCATGGGGAACTGATTGAGGAGCACAAAAGCGCACGTATCCGGTCCGTAGAGGGGAATGGCACAGCAAGCGTGATCGACACCGAGCAGGTCTGGTGTTACTGCCTACCTGCGGCGAGTACACGAGAGGACAGGCGTCGTGTTAGGCGTCGCCCAGCCGGCAGCTCTACAGATATCTGCTATCGAGGCGCCCCGCACCAATGCCCAAGAAGATGCCACTCCTCTCGTAGAGTGAGCTCTCACTCCGAGGGGGCATGGTAAATGTTGGGCCTGGTAAG
>NW_015506278.1:460839-461895 GCF_001515645.1 Sinocyclocheilus grahami
GGGCCCCAACCAGAGCCCCGCAGCTGCATTCCCATTGCACATGGCACCCCAGCCCCTGGCAGAGGCATCTGTTGACACAACAACATGCCTGGATACTTGCCCAAGGGACACCCCTGTCCGAAGAAAGGCAAGATCTGTCCACGGGCTGAGGGTCTGACGGCAGAACGGGGTAACAGAAACCTGGTAAGTGCCGTGTCGCCATGCCCATCTCGGGACCCGGTCGTGAAGCCAACGCTGAAGCGGTCTCATATGAAGCAACCTGAGCGGCGTCACAGCGCCTGCGGATGCCATATGCCCCAGGAGCCTCTGAAACTATTTCAGTGGAACCGCCATCTTGCACTGGAAGGACAGTTCAGCATCGACTGTGCACGTTCTCCTGAGAGAAAAGAGATCCTCTGCACCGGGGAGAGTTTGCTCTTTTCCCAGTCGACCCTGAGGTCGATCGCTGAGAGCCAATCGAAAGGACGGACGCATTGAAAGATGCGTTTCTGCGTCAACATCCTGAACGGGAGCTTGTGAAGGGCCCGTTCAGCACGTGCAGGTCCAGGATTGGTCGTAACCCACTGTCTTTCTTGGGTACGATGAAGTATGGGCTGTAGAAACCTGACCTCATCTCGGCTGGAGGGACCGGCTGTATCGCGTCCTTCGCTAGCAGGACCGCGATCTCCGCAGGGTGGGGTCTGAGTGCGCGGCGCGCCACTTACCTGGCTCCACAGCTGGGCAGGGGGCTCGTGAGGAGGCGTAGCGTCCTTGAACTGAACCCTCCTGCCCATTAGCGAAGGGAGAGGGGGACGGCCGTGTGGAGACTGGTCTCGTGCACCGCCGTCCTCGCCCTCTTGGGACCCGGAGGCAAAGGAAACTGCTCTTCTGTTGAGGTTTTGGGCACCACTGGCTGGGTAGCCAGTGGCGGAACAGAAAAAAACAGGAACAAAGGTTTCTCCAGTGGTGTGGTCACCATCTCCTGAAGAGCCGGATCCAAGACCCCCGGGTCGCCCGTCCCAGGGACGCCGCCCGCCCTGGCGTTTCACGGGCTTGGCAGGGGCGGAGACGGGCTGC
>NW_015506278.1:462351-476514 GCF_001515645.1 Sinocyclocheilus grahami
CATCCAGAAACGCACGAGCGGGAAGCCATCTTTAAAAAGACGCCTGTCGCTCGTGGAGCTCTTTTAGACATTTGCTCTTTTAGGAAAAAAAGGAAACACTCTTTTAGAGAGAGCGCTGAAGCGCCCAGGGGAGGTCGCGGCGAGACTGCAGAATGGCAGCTGCAACACGCTGAAGATGAGCAGCACTGAATGGCAACCCCCGCTGACGCACCGTAACACCAACGCCAGCTGTTTCTTCCAAACACTCGCGGAGATTCGTCCTGAGAAGGCTCGGCTCAGAAGCGAAAAGCTGATGTGCGTTTGCACGCGCTCTCCTTTTATACCCGCGCTGGGGTGCGCATGGCGAAACACGCACGCCAACTGTCATTGGCTTGTTTAGTTAACACTCGAAGGGGATTGGGCTCTCGGGCGAGATCCCAATTAGTCAGTCACAACTGACGTAACGTAGAACGTGACTGACTGAAAGGGAACTTGATATTATTTGAATGTATTGTCATAATTATAAACACACTGATTTGTAGCACAAATAGTTGAATACAATTATGTAATTTCTCTAGTTATTTACCTATAGGAGCTAATGAAGTCTCACACATTCACAGAAAATAACTAGCTTACTTCTGCACTGCAGAATTAGACGGATTATTACATTACATAGTAGTTAAGAGACCTATATGCCTGAGTGCTCTGATTTCCTGCATAATTTGTTATGCTTTTGAATCATTTGCAATGACTGTGCAGGATGCTATATATCCTCTATTCCAGAGTGGCCTAATTACGGAAAAAAATCTCCCAATATGCACCTAAAAATACTGTCAACAACTTTCCAGAGAAGAACTCTCCATGCTTGAAATTGGCTGGTGTCAGTGATGTCAGCTTTGAGGAGAAGGCCGTTTAATGTGCAGTCTTAGCGGGCACAGGAGAAGGCTGCATCTCTGTAACAAGCATATTGGCAGTGTCCTCCTGTCTGGCACAGCCAATCAGCATGCTGACTCAAGGGAGGATAAAACTCAGTGTGGCTTTAGCTGAGAGGCACTAGAGTGAGCCAGGAAAAGCCCGGCTGAAGCATGCGTGCACATACACATCCTCTCATTCTCACTTTCCCCTCCTAGTCCCTTCTTTTTCGGTGTCAATAACACACTTTCTGACTCTCTCTGTCCCTCAATCAGAAATACACGCAGAATGTTTCTATACACGACATAATGACGTCTATCAATGGCGCTGATTGCCTATGGGTCTGATAAACTGAAAAATGACGCGCAACGTCGACAACATGAACTCTGTTTCCCCTGGCTCCCCTGAAATGCGATGCTTGCTTCCCCACCATCATTTCTAATCTGCGTATTACTGCAGGTGCGTGTCACGTCATTTATGTACATCACAACCACATGCACACTTCGGTCAGAGCAGCAATAATGCGATTAAGGTGTTTACATGCGTACGCCACCTATGTTAAAGGTGAACTAAGCAATTTTTGAAAAATGCTTTTGACCGCAGTGTCGGACCATGTCCCAAAACACACTTGCAGCCAATCAGCAGTAAGGGGCATGTCTTGTAGTGATAGAGAGAAGAGAGCACTCAATTTGAGTGCACAGGACAGAGAGTAGCAGATCGACTATAGAAAGAGAGAACTGGAAGATAAAAAAGAGGTAAATATAGGAGGAACAAAACATTAAAAAGAAGGGTTACGACCAGGCAAGAGGTAGGACCCGCGAGGTTGCGTTGTTTCTTTTTGATAGGTGAGTACCGTTGATTTTGCATTGTTTCAAACAACTTATCTGTGTTGGCTTTTGTTTGAATATGCTTGTGTCATCTTCACTTGTTTCTGCGGTCGTCGTTATGCCAGGGTTGTGTATGTACATGTGGGGCGGAGATATCAAAATAGGGGTGAGGTCCTGTTGGACTATGGGCGTGTTTGTTTTGGTGCTTTCAAATATCAACATTGTTTGGCAAAAAAATCACTTAATGCACCTTTAATATGATCATGCTTGCTGTGATTATGAGCTTAATCGCATTATTTAGATCGAATTATTGCGTTGACATGAGGTAAAGTTTAACCGTGATATTGCCAAAATGTCATTATAATCTCATTATGAGGGTACATGTAAACACACTGAATTAATCGATTTGTTCCCTGAACGAATCAGCGTTTTGAAAAAATAGTTTCAGTGGTTCAATGCCTCGCTCATTTCTGAAAGAATCTGTGTTTTTAAATGAATCAGTTGAACGAATGATTCAGGCTTACTCATAACACATGCAGAATTCAGAACTACATACTAGCATACTACTCTTACTATTTTTACTTTTTTGTGGCAGAAATAGTAAGAAATAGTTTGCTTGAATGAATGTTCAGAAACAGTCAACTTGTTTTATTTCTGAATGAAGCAGTGGTCCAGTGAATTAATGACTCTTTACTCCTGATTGAATCAGGGTATTGAATTAATCGGTTTAGTGATTATTATAGTGATTATCGATTTAGTGAGTCATTATAACACAGTTATTTGTTACCATCTACTAGCTTAACAATATATCTTGCAGAAAGAGTCCCTGAAATCCTACTATACAGACAAAGAGAATTGATTCAGTTCCAAGTGCTGCGCTAAATATCAGAGCTCTTGAATCGTTGCTCAGCCAATCAGATTTGAGGACCAGACCTAACCTTGCATAATAAACACAAAATGATCAGACTCTACTGATAGATTACTTGTCACTTGAAGCTTTTCAAATCACACCCAGTTAGAACATAATGTATAAGATCATTAGCAGGACCAAACAGTGCAGCCAAGGGGAGTCAGTGATTACTATTTTATCACAAACACTTATCCTGATTGGAGGCAGTTCCAAGCACTTTAAAGTTAAAGTTTCCCTTTTGTAATTAGAGGCTAATAATTGAAATATAAAATGAGCTCTCCAAATCAAATCAAATGAAATCAAGCTGAAAGTGAAACACTTTGCTTGTGATCCAAAACGAGCCCATGGTTACCCAATCAAACAAAGTAGCTTGTAAAGCAGCTTAATTGATTTTAATGGAGCAGGCTGTAAATGAAACAGCTAACAGCTGGTCAGAAGGAAGCTTGGCTTACCTTGCCGGACATCCCTGGGTGCTATAGCGATGCCATTCTTTGAATGCAGCTGTGTGACACAACAGTCGTCGGGTGGGGATTGCAACACACTCGCGCTGGGGTCTAAAGAGTGGTTATATAAGAGTGGAGCAGTGGGCAGTAGGGAGACCGGAGGGGCCGTGTTGGGACAAACGCATCCCGTCTGGGTGATACTGCAGCTCTCGGTTTCCCAGCCTGAGCTGATGTGCAAGCACTCCTCAAACCATCGGCACAGGACTCCACACGTAAAGTGACTCGAATTCTCATTATTAATGAGCAGAACCTCTACGAGCCGGAAGTCCAGAGTTTCTGCTGACAAGGGGGCTTGGCCCTCGGATGTCCCATCTCCGTTGTCGCCGTCTTTGTTGGGATGAGTGGTCAGGCACAACTGCACATAGTTCTTATCGAACTGCAGGAAGGTGTGGGGTCCTGGGACCATGCAAAGCTCAACGGCTTCAGGGTCCGAGGGGAAGGTGGGCTGGTCTGGGGGGCCACAGGTCTGGTTTGAGAGGTAGTGGTCCAGGGGCAGCACCAGCGGGGAAAAAGCTAAACACGCGCCGGCATGGCGATTGAAGCGGAAATAGAGCGAGTACTTGGTGGGGTCAGGGTTCTCCACAGTCCAGGAGCATCCAGATGTCAGAGCCGATGGCCTAGGAAAGAGGTCCCTGAGCGAGAAGGAGCCGTATAAGACCCCAGCCACCAGAGAGGAGCAGGGGACAGCCTGACCCAACGGCTCCACGGCTTCATTCAGCCCGCCCCTCTGCCACCGGTCCCTTTGTCTTAATTACATGTGGTTAGTGGGTCACATTACTGGCATACAGTCGGCTGCAGTGGTACGTCCTTCATTTGGAGGGCCTTTGGGTTTCCGTACACTCCCACCTGGATCAATAGGTGGAAACTCTCTGACTTTCCTCCTCGTTTTTGCCTCTTTGTCATTCTGTCTCACCCTTCCTCTCCTCCTTCCCACTCTCACTCAGAGCAGACTTGTAAATCATTTCAGGGCTGCGTGTTCTCTCTGTGAAGGTCGCAATCCTATTCACAAAGACACAAACTGGACACGCATACTTTTCTCAAATGTCTGAAAATCCCTGACGGATGTGCTGAGAAGACTGATGACTCTTCTGTGGAGGGTTTAGCCCTTCAACTAATCTCCCCCACTCTCACGCACACATGCATCCTTTAGTTTCCCACTGTGACACATGTATAGGTCTTTGAGTTTTTGATTAATAGGATGTGGCACATGACATGACAATCACATTTTTTTGTCTTATCTATTAATTTAATAAACAAAAATACATTAAAATGCAATTTAGAGATACAATGACTTGAGCACACCACTTCTGTGATAAGACTGTCAGAAAAACTGAAAGAAAAAACAGAATTCATGTGTTTAAAGTCATTATCCCACCTTTAATAGAACTGTCATCTTGATTTAAAAATAAAATAAAAATGTAAAATTATGTCTATATCTTTTATTATAAATGACTTAATTATTTTTTGAGATATTCTTTCTGATAGTCTTATACCAATTTGGTTTATAATAAAGTTAAACAACTTTGTAGTAATAATGTAGTAATGTTTATGTGTATGAAAACCCACCATATGTTTTTCCTCTTTTATAATCCTTTGTAAATGGTATATATTGACATTATAATGTTTTTCAACTTGTTCATTATGACTAATGTTTCAAAAAAAAAAAAACTAAATAGTTTAACAATCTTTTATTATCACACTTAAAAGATTCAGATCATCAAACACATTTTTATATTACACAAAGATAATGCAAGTAAATACAAAATGCAGTTTTTAAATGATTATTTCATTGATTAAGGGAAAAATGCTGTCCAAAGCTACATGGCCCTACGTGAAAAAGTAATTGTCCCCTCCTGTTAAATCATCAAAGAACTGTGATTAACCACATTATTTTAGAAAGCTGGGTTAAATTTCACTAGCCACACACAGGCCTGATTACTGCCAGACCTGTTGAATCAAGAAATCACTTAAATAGAACCTGTCTGACAAAGTGAAGAATGCTTAAAGAGCAACACATCATGCTGCGATCTAAAGAAATTCAAGAACAGATGAGAAACAAAATAGTTGACATGTATCAGTCTGGAAAGGAACGCATCCCGTCTGGGTGATACTGCAGCTCTCGGTTTCCCAGCCTGAGCTGATGTGCAAGCACTCCTCAAACCATCGGCACAGGACTCCACACGTAAAGTGACTCGAATTCTCATTATTAATGAGCAGAACCTCTACGAGCCGGAAGTCCAGAGTTTCTGCTGACAAGGGGGCTTGGCCCTCGGATGTCCCATCTCCGTTGTCGCCGTCTTTGTTGGGATGAGTGGTCAGGCACAACTGCACATAGTTCTTATCGAACTGCAGGAAGGTGTGGGGTCCTGGGACCATGCAAAGCTCAACGGCTTCAGGGTCCGAGGGGAAGGTGGGCTGGTCTGGGGGGCCACAGGTCTGGTTTGAGAGGTAGTGGTCCAGGGGCAGCACCAGCGGGGAAAAAGCTAAACACGCGCCGGCATGGCGATTGAAGCGGAAATAGAGCGAGTACTTGGTGGGGTCAGGGTTCTCCACAGTCCAGGAGCATCCAGATGTCAGAGCCGATGGCCTAGGAAAGAGGTCCCTGAGCGAGAAGGAGCCGTATAAGACCCCAGCCACCAGAGAGGAGCAGGGGACAGCCTGACCCAACGGCTCCACGGCCCAGGCCAGTGCAAAAAGGGATGACAGCACAGACAGCCAGAGATGACCAGCAGTGTTCATCCTATGTCATTTGTCCTGCGGGGGAAGAAAGAAATATAGATGAGTGATCCAAACACCATTTCAGTGAGGTCAAACAACTAATTAATTAATCTATCAAATATGTCTTTGATTAATCAGATCATATCTTGCTCATTTTTCTTCTTCAAGCAATATTTAAATCTATTGCTATACAAAACACAGTTTGAAAGCAGCTGAACAGTATAACCAAATAAAGGCATAGACATAGATAGTAGTAGATACTGTTTACACCAAATATCAATAGCAATTAATTGCGTCTTGTTTACACCAAGTGCAGATCGAATTAAATGTTATTCGCACAAAGTATAAATAGGCAGAATGTGCTATCTGTGCTAAAATTTTAATATTTGAGCAAAGCCAGGTGGTTTTAGCAGAAATAGCCTTTGGCCACAGAATCTTTTCTTTGCCTTAACATATGTTTTTATTAAAAGTTTTTAATCAAAATAAAATGTCTGCTGGGTTCTGTTTAATTGAGAGCCATGCAAGTTTAAAGCTGCAGCCATACATACTTCCACACACATGCATGTAAACACAGGACCGGAAAGTTCTGTGCTGGATACCAAAGTTCATGTTTCAACTTTTTAAACTTATGAATTTGCATAAATAACAACTGAGGGCCAAAGTGTCACAGATTGACCATCTTGTCAAAGAACACAAAGCAAAAATGTGTACTGTATGGTTTGCAGTGTTGTGGAGCATATAGTCATTTTGTTGATCAAAAGGAAGACAGCAAATAAAATGCTGTTGTTAGAACAAAAATGCTTGAACTGTAAGCACAAAATAGCAAGATACAAGATGTGTCCATATATATAAAAACAAAACATCTCAAATGCATTTAGCATAACAAGCACTCATCAAAAACATGACCACACCTGCATATACAATCATACACTACACATATTAAATTATTCATTTTCTACATCACTGATGATGATTCTCCAAGCACAGTATAAACATGCCAAATCCATAATAAAATCGATTGCTAATCATTTTCATTCATTATTACCAATTAGTCATCACAGCCCTAAATACCAGGTTTATTAGTTAACTAAAACAGAAACAAAAATGATAGCCATAAAAGAAAAAAAAATGCTTTAAATAATTGTTAACTGAAACAAACTGACATCATTCTCATTAACATTCTTCATATACTAAAATAAATAAAACTGAAATAAAAAAAAAAATAAAAACTATTAAAAATGACAAAAACAAAATTACTAAAACTTTAACAAAAATTTTAAAATGAAAACAGAAAATACGAAAATAAAAACTATAGTGCCTCAATCATGCTAAATTTGATAATTTGATTTGTGTAAAGCTCTGTTGGTAAAACAAAAGAGAAGGGGAGTTCTGAAGGAGAGATTGCAAGAAGGGCAACACAATGTTATTTGAATATTAGATTCATTAACAGATTTACTTCACTAATACTCTTTAATCTCTTCTGCGGAGACACTGCAGAGTGTCAAAAACAAACAGCCAGAGAGAACGAGAATGACAACAGAAAACCCAAGACAGGAGAAAACACAGCGAGATGGAGAGGAACGGTCGTGTCACATATCGGGGCCATTTAAGCTCTCTGACAGCATTAATGAAGCAGAAAGTTTTCCTGTAAATCAGCCCCTTCGGTCTTGATTCCCACCTGCCAGAGCTCCTCACGCCAGCCTTTTTCCACAGCTGCGTTTGCGAGCCCCAATTCAGCCTCTCCTGAGCCGCCGCTCACTTTTCATTCAGCCCGCCCCTCTGCCACCGGTCCCTTTGTCTTAATTACATGTGGTTAGTGGGTCACATTACTGGCATACAGTCGGCTGCAGTGGTACGTCCTTCATTTGGAGGGCCTTTGGGTTTCCGTACACTCCCACCTGGATCAATAGGTGGAAACTCTCTGACTTTCCTCCTCGTTTTTGCCTCTTTGTCATTCTGTCTCACCCTTCCTCTCCTCCTTCCCACTCTCACTCAGAGCAGACTTGTAAATCATTTCAGGGCTGCGTGTTCTCTCTGTGAAGGTCGCAATCCTATTCACAAAGACACAAAATGGACACGCATACTTTTCTCAAATGTCTGAAAATCCCTGACGGATGTGCTGAGAAGACTGATGACTCTTCTGTGGAGGGTTTAGCCCTTCAACTAATCTCCCCCACTCTCACGCACACATGCATCCTTTAGTTTCCCACTGTGACACATGTATAGGTCTTTGAGTTTTTGATTAATAGGATGTGGCACATGACATGACAATCACATTTTTTTGTCTTATCTATTAATTTAATAAACAAAAATACATTAAAATGCAATTTAGAGATACAATGACTTGAGCACACCACTTCTGTGATAAGACTGTCAGAAAAACTGAAAGAAAAAACAGAATTCATGTGTTTAAAGTCATTATCCCACCTTTAATAGAACTGTCATCTTGATTTAAAAATAAAATAAAAATGTAAAATTATGTCTATATCTTTTATTATAAATGACTTAATTATTTTTTGAGATATTCTTTCTGATAGTCTTATACCAATTTGGTTTATAATAAAGTTAAACAACTTTGTAGTAATAATGTAGTAATGTTTATGTGTATGAAAACCCACCATATGTTTTTCCTCTTTTATAATCCTTTGTAAATGGTATATATTGACATTATAATGTTTTTCAACTTGTTCATTATGACTAATGTTTCAAAAAAAAAAAAACTAAATAGTTTAACAATCTTTTATTATCACACTTAAAAGATTCAGATCATCAAACACATTTTTATATTACACAAAGATAATGCAAGTAAATACAAAATGCAAAAATATCTTGATTATCCCCAAGACTTTTGGGCAAATATTCTGTGGACTGACTGATCTGGCGTAAAGCCAACACAGCATTTCATAAAAAGAACATCATACCAACAGTCAAACATGGTGGTGGTAGTGTGATGGTCTGGGGCTGCTTTACAGCTTGAGGACCTGGATGACTTGCCATAATTGATGGATATATGAATTCTGCACTCTATCAGAAAATCCTGAGGGAGAATGTCCGGCCGTCACTTTGTGACATTAAGCTCAAGCGCACTTGGGTTATACAGCAGGACAATGATCCCAAACACACCAGCAAGTTAACCTCTGAATGGCTCAAGAAAAACTAAATTAAGGTTTTGGAGTGTCCAAGTCAGAGTCTGGGCTTAAATCCGATTGAGATGCTGTGGCATGACCTTAAACAGTCCATTCATGCTCGAAAACCCTCCAATGTGGCTGAATTAAAACAATTCTGCAAAGAAGAGTGGGCCAAAATTCCTCCACAGCGATGTGAAATACTCATTGCCAGTTATCGCAAACGCTTGATTGTAGTTGTTGCTGCAAAGAGTGGCACAACCAGTTATTAGATTTAGGGGGCAATTACTTTTTCACGTAGTGAAACCGCTTTTTTCCCTTAATAAATGAAATAATTTCAAAACTGTATTTTGTATTTACTCGTGTTATCTTTGTGTAATATTAAAATGTGTTTGATGATCTGAATCATTCATATATACATTCATTGACATATTTAAAACCTTTCTTAAAAACTTGGCATGTGTGTTTTAAACTAGATTGTTTAAAGTTTTTTTTTTTCTTTTTCTTGTGGATACACTAATGTCATTGACCCATATACCAGAACCGCATCCATTTTTGCTGAGTTTGCAGCCTTCCATGCTTATTTCAAGTTCATCTTTGATAGGTTGAATATTACAAGTTAAATATATAAAGATAAAATGCATTTGTCTAGTCACGCATCTGTTGGGATGTTATGAATATTCCAATGCATCCAAGCAGCCCATTAGCTCCGTGTCTGAGGTGTGCTGGAATCAGTCACCAGCAGCGAAGTGAGTTAAATGGACCTAAGAATTGGCTCTGGAGAGGGGCCTTTAGACAAGGCAGATGAAAACACGAGGGTTTAAAGTGGATACATCTTTCATTTGATGAGAGGTTCCTGACTCAAGCTTATTATGAGATGGCTGGAATAAAGGGTTTACATGAACAAAATGGCACAAACAAATTATTCTACCAAGAAATAAATACTGTAGATGAACTGGCACAGAGAAGCGAGTTGCACTCCATTTCACAGGTGCTTATCACTTCACTCATTCCTCATTACTGAAAAAAGCTTATCTGATCATGCTTTTGCTTATTTACTTATTGATTTATTTTGTGGGATTACGGTGATGCAGAACAGTTTTTTTTGTCACTGGCTATTTTAAACTGCAGTGTGCAGACAGGCCATGTCTGAATGTTTGTATACATGCGACACTAATCTGAGTCGTGTGAACAAATCCTTTCAAGTCCGATTTACTCTACTTTCATATGTGGTCCTGGATTGGATACATTTCTGAATTGAGTCTAAATCGTCACAGCAGAATACATGTGTTTGTTGTACAACGAAACTACCCTGTGGATTCATTCAATGCCAGCAGCGCCTGTCTTAAAAAAGAAATTGTAAAAATCGGAGATGGCAAGATAACACTTTTAATTGATATTGGAGGAGATGCTTCAGTTAGGCAAAACCTGAGGGAATATATCACAACCAAGCTGTGTTAGCACATTAGTGTTGCATCGTCCAGGGCCGACGTTGATGCCGTAAAATGTGAGAACAATTCTAGGTGCCCAAAGGCCCATCAATATTAATGTAGGATCTAACATAATTATATATATATATATATATATATATATATATATATATATATTTATTTATTTATTTATTTATTTATTTATTTATATATCATTGTGATAATCTGGTCACAGTTTAATTTAAGGTCCTTAACTACGACTTTTGCCTCAGTAAACAATAAACAAATTTAAAGTAAATTATCAGGATTTTTTTTATTATTCTGAAAGTGAGCTTATCCTTTAACAGATGGCTAATCTAAAAACTCTTCAAAGCATTGTATGTAGCCATCTGATAATAAAAGCTTTTTAATGTACATAAGTGCCATGGTCATCCTAAAGTTTTCTTTGATGGACTGTTATAAACCCTAGACTAAAGAGCACATTGACCTTACATCACCTGGACCCAGAGACACACTCTCTACTATTGGACTTTGTTTGAAAATGTCAAACAACTTTGAAACTTGCACTATAATATAATTTGTTCAACTCATTTTAAGGCAGCTGTCTGTTCAAATTAATGATAGACACAGGTCACCGAATGAGAGCAGTCAAAGCAAAAATAACATTAAGGCCTTTAATATCAACACAGTCACCATTTATCATATAATGTTTACTTTATTCTTGTAATATCTACTACGTTCATACATTTCTGTGTACATGATTATTTTTACAAATGAAGACTTGTTCATTCCGGTTCATTAAGAACACCAGTAAGCAGCTGTCAGTAACAACAGAAGAGCAGCACACAAAAAAAAACACTAAACCACCTCTGAGAAAAGAAGATCTTCACCTCTCTAAAGAAGATCTTTAGAGATGCAGGGATGGCTTTGATATGGCTTTGATATTTATGAAGTATGGATTTTTTTCTGCTATAACGCTCCTATCTTAAATAACGCAAGGTTTGGGTGGGACATATTTAAAGGCACGTCCTGTTTAAATAGCCAACATACTTTTGTGACACTACAGTTATGAATCGAGATTTCCCTTACGAAAAATAAGTTTATTAAAGTGTGCTATTAGTATACTCCTTTTAAACTAAAAAATAGGAAAGTATACTTTCAGTCTACTTATTATGTACTTCTCAGAAATATACTTAAAATGACATTTAAGTATACTTAAAAAGTCTAAGTATAAGACTTGTGCTCCGGGAATCCATGTTTGCATTGTTATACGGCAGAGGGCGGTATTACACACATTCTGTACAGAATTTCCAAAACACAAGCAAAGAAGAAACCAAAACAACAGATGCTTCCACATGTAATCTAACACGACCAGACATAAAACAGCATCAAAACTGTGTAACGTTAAGGAATAAAATGTCGACCCATGAAGAGGTAATGACTGTCAAGCTTTGGGGTGCTGATAGACTCCATCTACATTTTGATTATCATTCTGAATCCAATTCATAGTCTTTTTTTGTCAAAATATTTCTCTTTCTATCTTTCTTTTTTTTTTTATGAAACTTATCCACATTCAAGTGTTTATAAAAAAGAATGCATGAAGCTAGAATAAAATGTTTTTGTTTACAAGCAGATACCCTGTTCTTTCTTTTGATGTTTGTATGTTCAGATATTCATATAACTAGGGATTGAAATTAACCTTTTCACTCACCAGCCAATTTGGCTACTCAATTTTTAAGTTACCGGCCATTCATAACTTCTACTAACCACAAAAAAAAAGAAAAAAAATACACAAATACACCAACAGTTTGAGGCCATCTACACTGGGCGTGACAAAGCGACCGTTGCTAATTATTTTGTCAGTACTAGGGGTGTGCGATATTGACAAAAAATAATATCACAATATTTGATGTGATTTTATCGATAACGATAATTAGACGATATTTTGCAGAGTGTGTTATTGTGCTGATATCTTAAGGACTACCGTGGACAGCTGACTCCTAAAGTTTTTGATATTCTTCATATTCTGTGTGTGGGTCAGTTCACAGCAGTGATGGATTTTTTACTTTTATGGGCATTCTTCACAAATACACCAACAGTTTGAGGCCATCTACACTGGGCGTGACAAAGCGAGCATTGCAAATTATTTTGTCAGTACTAGGGGTGTGCGATATTGACAAAAAATAATATCTCAATATTTGATGTGATTTTATCGATAACGATAATTAGACGATATTTTGCAGAGTGTGTTATTGTGCTGATATCTTAAGGACTACCGTGGACAGCTGACTCCTAAAGTTTTTGATATTCTTCATATTCTGTGTGTGGGTCAGTTCACAGCAGTGATGGATTTTTTACTTTTATGGGCATTCTTACCTTTATAAAGCCATTTTTTTCTAAAAGTGTACATCATCTTTTGAATCAAATTCTTACATTTAATTATAATTATATATTAATCGGTATCAATAAAATTTATCTTTGCAGAAGTTGCATATGAATTGGCATTTAGATGCATTTACACATGTTAATGCAGCTTAGAGGGACATGGAATGCTTTAAACTGCAGTTACAAATGCATAAATAATGTTTTGATATTTAAAACATGAAATGTTGAATACTGATATTTGAAATTATTAAAAAAATGAAAAGATACTTTAAATGTGAAATTAAAACCGCCAGTAGGTGGCAGCAAGTCACTGTTAAGTCAGTCATTGCGATTGAACCGAATCATTTAAACGGTTGATTCATTCAGAAACAAAACAACGTTATGTTGCTCAGAGATGCAAACCAGTGCTGTGGCTGTGTTTGGAATGTTTTTTGTTGGCGAAATTGCACAGAAATAGCGCAAAAACAGCCAATATGGTGTCTAAAATGTAAGTTTCTAGATATTAACTTATTGTTTATTGAACTCTTGTATAAAATAAATATCACATTTGTAACCATGCTGATTTTCAAAGAAAAAACGGCACTCTTCATGTGATATTGATTAACTATATGAACTGATATAAATATATACATTTTCTGCCTCCTTATCTTGAAGTATGTGATCATTGTTAATGCATATTAATAGACTGAATCATGCAGCGAAAGAGCGCACTATAAAAGCGCACGCGCACTAAATCCTGTGTTGGATTTAGCCAAATTGGCTAGTGATTTTACAGCGTTACCCGCCACAGCTGATTTTTACCCGCATTTGGCGGGTTGGCGGGTGTTAATTTCAAACCCTGCATATAACAAAATATATACAAATTAATACTTAAATAGGGACATAGCAGTATACTTCAAGTATGATGTAAAGTTCACTTAAAGAAAACTTACGAGTATACTTGCAGTATAAAACTACTAAACTAGTAGTTTACTGAGACTATACTTCAAGGTGTGATAAAACTGCTACAAGTATTTAATTTGTAAACTATCAGTATGCCTATAAGTTCCCTTTTAGTGTAGTTGCAGTACAAACTAAACACATAGATGTAAACTAGTTGTGTACTTAGTTTACTACTGTTATACTTAAAGTATACTTAAAAAGTATATTTTTATATACTAGAAAGTGGGCCAATTTAGTCTCAAGGAGTACTGAACTAGTACACTTACAGTGGGGCAAAAAAGTATTTAGTCAGCCACCAATTGTGCAAGTTCTCCCACTTAAAAAGATGAGAGAGGCCTGTAATTTTCATCATAGGTATACCTCAACTATGAGAGACAAAATGAGGGAAAAAAATCCAGAAAATCACATTGTAGGATTTTTAAAGAATTTATT
>NW_015506278.1:477781-487395 GCF_001515645.1 Sinocyclocheilus grahami
GAAAAGTAACCCGCCAAATTGGCTAGTGATTTTACAGCGTTACCCGCCACAGCTGATTTTTACCCGCATTTGGCGGGTTGGCGGGTGTTAATTTCAAACCCTGCATATAACAAAATATATACAAATTAATACTTAAATAGGGACATAGCAGTATACTTCAAGTATGATGTAAAGTTCACTTAAAGAAAACTTACGAGTATACTTGCAGTATAAAACTAGTAGTTTACTGAGACTATACTTCAAGGTGTGATAAAACTGCTACAAGTATTTAATTTGTAAACTATCAGTATGCCTATAAGTTCCCTTTTAGTATAGTTGCAGTACAAACTAAACACATAGATGTAAACTAGTTGTGTACTTAGTTTACTACTGTTATACTTAAAGTATACTTAAAAAGTATATTTTTATATACTAGAAAGTGGGCCAATTTAGTCTCAAGGAGTACTGAACTAGTACACTTACAGTGGGGCAAAAAAGTATTTAGTCAGCCACCAATTGTGCAAGTTCTCCCACTTAAAA
Source organism: Sinocyclocheilus grahami (assembly GCF_001515645.1). Classification (NCBI taxonomy): domain Eukaryota; kingdom Metazoa; phylum Chordata; class Actinopteri; order Cypriniformes; family Cyprinidae; genus Sinocyclocheilus; species Sinocyclocheilus grahami. The sequence goes on from NW_015506278.1 coordinate 478,301, forward strand.
AGATGAGAGAGGCCTGTAATTTTCATCATAGGTATACCTCAACTATGAGAGACAAAATGAGAAAAAAAATCCAGGAAAATCACATTGTAGGATTTTTAAAGAATTAATTGGTAAATTCCTCGGTAAAATAAGTATTTGGTCACCTACAAACAAGCAAGATTGTAACTTCTTCTTTAAGAGGCTCCTCTGTCCTCCACTCGTTACCTGTATTAATGGCATCTGTTTGAACTCGTTATCAGTATAAAAGACACCTGTCCACAACCTCAAACAGTCACACTCCAAACTCCACCATGGCCAAGACCAAAGAGCTGTCAAAGGACACCAGAAACAAAATTGTAGACCTGCGCCAGGCTGGGAAGACTGAATCTGAAATAGGTAAGCAGCTTGGTGTGAAGAAATCAAATGTGGGAGCAATTATTAGAAAATGGAAGACATACAAACCCACTGATAATCTCCCTCGATCTGGGGCTCCACGCAAGATCCCACCCCGTGGGGTCAAAATGATCACAAGAACTGTGAGCAAAAATCCCAGAACCACACGGAGGGACCTAGTGAATGACCTGCAGAGAGCTGGGACCAAAGTAACAAAGGCTACCATCAGTAACACACTGCGCCGCCAGGGACTCAAATCCTGCAGTGACAGACGTGTCCCCCTGCTTAAGCCAGTACATGTCCAGGCCCGTCTAAAGTTTGCTAGAGAGCATTTGGATGATCCAGAAAAGGATTGGGAGAATGTCATATGGTCAGATGAAACCAAAATAGAACTTTTTGGTAAAAACTCAACTTGTCATGTTTGGAGAAGAAAGGATGCTGAGTTGCATCCAAAGAACACCATACCTACTGTGAAGCATGGGGGTGCAAACATCATGCTTTGGGGCTGTTTTTCTGCAAAGGGACCAGGACGACTGATCCGTGTAAACAAAAGAATGAATGGGGCCATGTATCGTGAGATTTTGAGTGAAAACCTCCTTCCATCAGCAAGGGCACTGAAGATGAAACGTGGCTGGGTCTTCCAGCATGACAATGATCCCAAACACACCGCCCAGGCAACGAAGGAGTGGCTTCGTAAGAAGCATTTCAAGGTCCTGGAGTGGCCTAGCCAGTCTCCAGATCTCAACCCCATAGAAAATCTTTGGAGGGAGTTGAAAATCCATGTTGCCCAGCGACAGCCCCAAAACATCACTGCTCTAGAGGAGATCTGCATGGAGGAATGGGCCAAAATACCAGCAACAGTGTGTGAAAACCTTGTGAAGACTTACAGAAAACATTTGACCTCTGTCATTGCCAACAAAGAGTATATAACAAAGTATTGAGATGAAATTGTGTTATTGACCAAATACTTATTTTCCACCATAATTTGCAAATAAATTCTTAAAAAATCATACAATGTGATTTTCTGGATTTTTTTCTCATTTTGTCTCTCATAGTTGAGGTATACCTATGATGAAAATTACAGGCCTCTCTCATCTTTTTAAGTGGGAGAAAGTATAAATCAATATGCTACCACAACCCACAGAGTCATGTTCAAGTCTTTCCCAGCACTTATTCCCTCGGTCAGAGTAATCATAACTAATGCACTCTAAATGTGTCAAGGAGTTAAAGTCAGAGATTAAAGGTCAAAAACATCAGCTATGTCTTTGCCTTAAGAACAGTTTTGGGTCAGTGTTGACCTGCTGGCCCAGTAAAACCCTGACCCATTTCTACAGCCCTAAGCATAAAAGCCCTCGGCTTTGAGACACAGTGCAGAAAAACTGAATGTTCTGCTTCACTAACCAGGACACCTAGTGAGAGACCTGACCCTCGTTTCTGTTTCATCAGGTTCTATCTACACACCTCGGGGATGGGATTACGAATGAGAGATATCAACTTTATCTCAGGCCACAATGCCCCAAAACTCTAAAATAGAGCTCTGGGTTTTTTCTTCAGCCTCCCATTGCATGACCAAAGTCAGTATCATTGTATTGCTGATGCAGTGACGCGATAAAAGAAAAAAAAGAAAAGAATAAAAAGTAGTTTTTATGAGACTGTAGCAACAATATACAGTGGTGTGAAAAGGTTTTTGCCCCCTTCCTGTTTTTTTTAGTTTTTTGCATGTTTATCACACTTAAAAGATTCAGATCATCAAACAAATTTTAATATTACACAAAGATAATGCAAGTAAATGCAAAATGCAGTTTTTAAATGATGATTTCTTTTATTAAGGGAAAAAAGCTGTCCAAACCTGCCTGGCCCTACGTGAAAAAGTAATTGCCCCCTAAATCTAATAACTGGTTGTGCCACGCTTTGCAGCAACAACTGCAATCAAGTGTTTGCGATAACTGGCAATGAGTCTTTCATATCGCTGTGGAGGAATTTTGGCCCACTCTTCTTTGCAGAATTGTTTTAATTCAGCCACATTGGAGGGTTTTTGAGCATGAATGGACTGTTTAAGCATCTCAATCGGATTTAAGTCCGGACTTTGATTTGGCCACTCCAAAACCTTAATTTAGTTTTTCTTGAGCCATTCAGAGGTGAACTTGCTGGTGTGTTTGGGATCATTGTCCTGCAACATAACCCAAGTGCGCTTGAGCTTGAGGTCACAAACTGATGGCCGGACATTCTACTTCAGGATTTTCTGATAGAGCGCAGAATTCATGGTTCAATCGATGCGTTTCAGAAAGGCGGGGCATAGAGGAGAAACAATAATGTACAGTATGTGGAAAATAATGTGTTTTTTTAACCTTAAACCGCATAAACACATTTCATTACACCAAATACACAAAATAATGTTATTTTTAGCAACATCATATGACCCCTTTAATAGAGCATCAGAGTTATTTGTTCTTTAATAATGCGTTCAAAACTTTAGTACAAAAATGAAGAAACAAAAAAGGACCTTTTTATTGTTTAGTTGGACATTCGTCTAACATTTTTTTAAATGTTACATGTTTCAGAACATTCAAAAGTATCTTGTTTTCAAAATGATAAAATGGAATGTTTCCTTAATGTTCACATAACTGAAAAAAAATAAACATTTAAAAAACTGGATGGTTCTCTCATGCTTATGAGCAAACATTATTCCAGTAATGCTCATTCAGAGTTTTCTAGTCTTTGTCTTTTGATGTTCAAGATGCACAAAAACAAAGGAGCAAAAAACGTGTTTCTGAAATACTTTAGTTGGACGTTTTTTTTTTTTTAAATGTTACTTGTTTCAGAACATTCAGAAAACATTCAAAACTAACATTCACATAATGTTTACAAAATCCTAACCAAAAAAAATAATGTTTTTTAAAACACTGAAAAAAACAAAAAAAAACGGATAGTTTTCTCAAAGCTATAATCAAACGGTCTTCCAGTAATGTTAATAGAACATTATTTGAGAGTTATCTGGTCTTTAATAAAGTTCTCAAAATATTAGCACATAAACAAAGGAACAAACAAAAGCAACTTTTTATTTCTGAAATATTTCATTTGGAGGTTTGGCTTTTAAATATTACTACATTTCATAACATTCACAGAACATTCAAAAGTAACATTCTCATAATGTTTTCAAAAATGAAAATGGAATGTTCCCCTAACGTTCTCATAACCAGTTTAAAAAACTGGATATTTTGAACGTTCAGAGAACATTCAGAAATAGCGTTTTCATAAATTATTTGGAATGCTAGCGAAACGTTCTGGGATCCTCCTGCATGTGTTATTCACATCCTACTGACATCCGTGGCACAGGAAGGGAATTGTATGAAAACGCATTTTCTCACTCTTGAGGAAAAACATTACACGGAAAGTTAAGTTACCCTGCATTGTGAAATGTTCTTGCTCACACACGCGCTCGTCTGTCAGAGAGAGGCCAATTTCAGCAAGATATAATGGAGACGGCCGAGTTCTGCGTCTGTACGCTGCCAGGTCAATTGAAATTGTGTACTTACCCTTGTGGCGCTGGAAAAATGAACTACTGCTGCACGTCTGGGGACGTGAAGGACTCGGGTTAATGGGGAGACTTGGCTCGCCGTCCACATGAGTGATGATGCCTTCTGTGACAATGTTGTTTTCCAGTGAAATGTATGACATTATAAAGATGAGGGAGTTGGATGGAGATATTGGAATCTGGCCAGGTCGATTTCAGACATCTCTCTCTCTCTCACGAGACGATCGCTGATGATGATTTCTGTGACATTTCGGCGGAGAGCCGCGCCGTAACATCGAAGTACCTCGCTGAGACAGATCTGTGCTGCAGCTCGGGCCAAATTCCATTTAGTTCAGAGACAATGACAGTCATTCCCGGCAGACTGACGCTTGAGTTGGACTCGGGATGGAGAAACTGACAGGAGTGTTTCCAGAAAAGATTTCAGAAGTGTGTGTTGGTCTCTCCGACCTCGATTGAGCTATCAGAAACGTCCAAAGCATTTCTCAGCAGCGTTTCTGTTCGGTGTCCTGAGTTTCAGTCCATTAGTAAAACTAGAGAATTCATACGATCTTCATCATGGGTTGCTGAACATTCTCAATGCGTCTTGAGAAATCTTGACCTTCCTTGACCTTTTTACACATAACAATGACCATGCTGTTATGTTTTTTGGCCATTTACAGTAATATGGCTTTTTTAAAGGCTTTGCTGTTGGACCATGATGCTTGAAACAGCAAAGTCACAATTCCCAGTGTCAACTGTTTTGATTCTCATCGGTTCTTGAATTTCTTTAGATCGCGGCATGATGTGTTGCTCTTTGTCAGACAGGTTCTATTTAAGTGATTTCTTGATTCAACAGGTCTGGCAGTAATCAGGCCTGGGTGTGGTTAGTGAAATTGAACTCAGCTTTCTAAAATAATGTGGTTAATTGCAGTTATTTCATGATTTAACAGGAGGGGGCAATTCATTTTTCACATAGGGCCATGTAGGTTTGGACAGCTTTTTTCCCTTAATAAATGAAATCATCATTTAAAAACTGCATTTTGTATTTACTTGCATTATCTTGAATCTGAATCATGATCTGAATCTTTTAAGTGTGACAAATATGCAAAAAAAATTAAAAAACAGGAAGGGGGCAAAAACCTTTTCACACCACTGTAGATATTCATCAATCATATATTTCATGCTTTTACTGATCGTCCAAGCAATCGAAAGTCAGTTATAACTTGCAAAGCATTCTATCTATCTATCTATCTATCTATCTATCTATCTATCTATCTATCTATCTATCTATCTATCTATCTATCTATCTATCTATCTTCTGAATCATGATCTGAATCTTTTAAGTGTGACAAATATGCAAAAAAAATTAAAAAACAGGAAGGGGGCAAAAACCTTTTCACACCACTGTAGATATTTATCAATCATATATTTCATGCTTTTACTGATCGTCCAAGCAATCGAAAGTCAGTTATAACTTGCAAAGCATTCTATCTATCTATCTATCTATCTATCTATCTATCTATCTATCTATCTATCTATCTATCTATCTATCTACCTATCTACCTACCTATCGGCATGGCCAAATGTTTTGGCAGTGACATAAATTGTGTTCTGCAAAGTTTGCTGTTGTGGTGTTCATTCACATTGTTTCTAGATTATTGTGTAGAGACATTAGCCAAAAAATGCACTTTTCAAAAACAAAAATATTTTTTTTAAATCCTGACACAAAATGACCAGCTAACATTAATTGACTAATCATATCAGCAGCACATGTAAAAGTGTGAATGAGTACTAGTCAGGTTCTTCCGACTGTTTGGGACATCTGGAAAATCGATTGTTTTGAGAAGAAAAGGTGAACGCTACCATGAGTCCTGTGATGTGCCAACAGTGAAGCATCCTGAGACCATCCATGTGTGGGGTTGCTTTTCAACCAAGGGAGTGGGCTCTCTCATAATTATGCCCAAAAACACTGCCATGAATAAAGAATGGCATCCAAACGTCCTGCAAGAGTGACTTCTTCCAACGATTCATGAGCAATTTGGTGATGATCCGTACATTTTCCAGCATGATGGAGCACCATGTCAAAGCAAGAGTGATAAAGAAGTTCATTACATTGAAATTTTGGATCCGTGGCCAGACAACTCCCCGGATCTCAATCCCATAGAGAACCTGTGGTCAGTCTAGGGCTGCACGATATATCGTTTCAGCATCGATATCGCGATGTGCGCATCTGCGATAGTCACATTGCAGGATGTGAGATGTTTAGTATAGGCTACTGATCGTTATATTTATACTGATTGTTTTCTTTGCTCACACATTGACACGGTGTCTACACCAGATGTGACAGCTGTACAGAGATACCCATTTTAAATACATTTAGTAGTGGAGCTACTGCAAGCGATTTTCAGTGCTGGAAATCCATTTAACCTTTGTTGAAACTTCCGCATCGTTGTGGAGAGCGCAGGTCACGGTTGCTTAGCAATGGCAGATGCCACGAAAGCGCAAGCTCCCGAGTGCTTTGGAAAGAAGGAGAAAGCGGCACGACTGGCGTTTTCCCACGCGTTTTTAGGCGAGACATGTGAACGGCCCCAAAGTCTGTCTACACTGGATGCGGCCATTGCATATCATTTGAACTTTGTGTCAGTACGTCATAAAGAGAACGCTGCATCAGTTTACTGTCGAGTATTTGTTGTGCCGCACCGCATCCAATGTAGACAGCATCACTGAAAATTAGTTAATTGTATTTTGTCGCATCGCGCCGCTCGTGTCCAGTGTAGACACAGTGAGAGCCACGCAGATGCACGTGAACACTGAATTATGTTCACTTCTGTGTCTATTTGTGCCTGAAATACTGTGTTTTGTAAGTATCCTTGAAAACGCAGTTGCTTACGGCTTAGGTGAAGAGAAACAATTGAAAAAGAAAATGGATGTGTGTAACAGTACACTGTAAAATATGACCATGAATTTAACAGTAAAAGACTGTAAAAATGCTACAGTAAAAACCTGTTAAATGGTTAACGGTAAATTCCCCTACTATATACGGTGAAAAACTGTATTGGACATTACATGCATTGGACATTAATTTTACGGTAGTATACCATTTTTGGAAGTGAAAAAGACCTTGTGAATAACCATAAATTGACATTCCCAGAATTCCCTGCGTTACATTTCAAATTTGAAGTTTTTTTGTTGAAATAACTGTTTCTTCTTAGTTTTTTCTTATCAGTTTTATATATTAGGGTTGTGTGTTACACCTAATGTTGTTAAATGAGTGTTTATTGCATTATTTCAGTTTCATGTGTGTTACCATGATTGATGTTTGGTGTTTGTGTGAATGACACTGTGCACCTTTTTATGTTATTATCTAAAAGCTGCTTGTGATGGGCTTGGGTCCATCATGTGACTTTCTCATCACCACCTGCATTTGGTGGTTATCAGTGTATTACAAAGGTACAAAACAGATTTCAGTACTTCAGTAGGTTGGTATATTAACATTATATCAGTTAATGAAAATACCTATCTATCTATCTATCTATCTATCTATCTATCTATCTATCTATCCACACCTTAAAATTTGTTGAGATAAATATCCAAATTAACTAATCTATCTATCTGTCGGTCTATCATATTTTATATATTTAATTGATATTCATGAAAATGATGAATGCTTAAATATATCTTTGTAAAAAATAAAAAACAATAATTAATATTGTGAATGTTTCATATTTATAATAATATATAATACACATTATTGAATTATCTATATATTTAATCATATTTGTTACATTTTATATACTTTTATTTTCATTGTAATAATTAGAATCATAGCAACACAGATTTCCAGCATTTTCAAGAATATTAGTCATATTATATAGAAAATATGGATGGATAGTTTTAAGTTTAAATTAACCTAAACACTATACTTTATAATCACAATGCTGTTGTTAAATGATCTATTAATACTTCTAAAGTTCACTGGATACTTCAGGAAATCCTGCACCCCCCGTCGTGACTTTAGGATAAGCCCTCAGTGTCCTTAAATCCTAGATACACCCCTGCTCTGCAGTACATGTACATGAGCTCTCTGTTGCAGACCCCATAGTAGAGAGGCTCAGCGGCTCCTCTCTCGTCAACAACAAGGTCATGCGGACCACATGCTGGAAGATTAAATTATATTTTCTTTGGAATGAATGCAGCGCTGTGGCCATTTTACCCAGACCCCCAAGGCCTCTCGCAGAGTGTCCGGTGGTCAGGGGCTGGCTAACATCGGACCTCTCTTTCATTGACATGCTTACACTCCCCATTAGACCTGCCCTGCTTTAGCCATTGATTTATTCATCCACACTGCAGGGGGCTAATAAGCAGCAAAAGCAGAAAGAACAGGGAAAAATTTTTAATTTTAATTTTCCAGGGATAAAGGAGATATTGAGGCAATTACAACAGTGGGAAAGACAGGGTACACATTAAGCCTTGAAGGTCACCAATTGCCTCCTAAATGACAGGAGAGAAAAAGATGACACTCCAGAGGAATTATCATGTAAATGTTACATCATACAAAAAATGGCAGAAAATGGCATTTGGGTGATGCATTATCTTGCTGCACTGTGTGACATCTAGCAATATGAATATCCACGTTGAGCTGAATTGATTGAGACTGGCTGATAACCAATCGATGGCCTGCAAGCCGGCAGGAAGTGTGATAAATGTGAGGAGGTCAGCAATCGGCACGATAAGTTTCCTGTGATCTCTCTTATGGATGCCAGTAGATAAACGTTAACAGGGACACTAATTGAGACATAAGTCATAAGAAATCAAAATTCTCAAAAGTTTGTAATATGTTTTTGATCTTATTGTGAAAGATTTTTTTTTGTGGTTACAACAGACCTTCTTACCCTTGTATTATGAGTGTGATTCATTGGCCAAAAAAAAAAAAAAAAAAAGGATTAGACTGATACAAAAAACACTTTAACTTTATCTTGTGTTTGTACTCATTTATTTTTTATTATAATTTTTTTTTATTTTGATGGTGGCACAAAGAGAACAAAAAAACATGTAAAACGTCTCGATGGATGTTTGGCTAATCGCTTGGTCTCCCTGCTGTGGGGGAACAAAATATGGCCTAAGATGGTTTGCTGGTTTTAGATGGTTTAAACTAGTCTCCCAGCCTATCAAAGCTGGATTTCAGCTGTTCTCCCAGGCTGACTAGGGC
>NW_015506278.1:489514-489937 GCF_001515645.1 Sinocyclocheilus grahami
CCTATCAAAGCTGGATTTCAGCTGTTCTCCCAGGCTGACTAGGGCCAAATCTTAGTGTGTATAATGCACACAAACCATCAATTCTCGATGGATAAAATCAAATCCTGTCCTACTTTTTCTCTTCGAATATCTTTTTCACTTGGAAATGTTATATTACAGAAATAAAACTCATACTGACACTGTTTTTCCACTCTTTGCAATATACTTGAGAAAAATAAGACATCTCAAGCAAAGGTATTCAAACAAAATGCAAACAAACTTTCCAAACAGCATTTAGAGTAACAAGTGAGGAAAATGTGAAAAAAGTAAATAAATAAACAAATAATGCAAATTAAAAAGAGGGGAAATTATAAAAAATCACACATGAGAGAAGAAGTAACCATGGCAACATCACAGAGAGTTTTATTTTAGTTGAGTTTGAGG
>NW_015506278.1:491329-492450 GCF_001515645.1 Sinocyclocheilus grahami
TTTTTTTTTTTTACTTAGTAGCACTGCTTAATGGTTGCAAACGAAAACATAAAATAATTCATAACAAATTAATCATGTATAAGTGCAAAACAGCTTCAAATTATGTAACACTATAAAAGATTCAATAAAGAAGAAAAAAAACGAATGTTATAAAATGGATAGTTCCGACGTATGAGTACATTCTGAAAGGAAGATCCACATTAGAAGCTTCATAAAATAGAAGACAGACAGACATCTGTACAGAATATTAATGCAGTAAGTTGTTGCTTGGCAACCATAAACATCTAAACTGTACTTTGCATTTCAAGCCTTAATAAACATCTCTTCCTCATCTCTCTCGACATGTCCCACTCTGTATTTTTGCATTACTTCATTTCTTTCTTCATCACTCTCACATGTGAATAATGTAAAGCAGTCCTACCTAGTGACAGCTTCACAAAAACATCTACCACAGCATAAGTGCTTCATACATTTCTAATGTCTCATGGTATATACCATCGCTCCACCCAGCCTTAATGCATACACTACAATAGACCATAATTTGGGTAGGAACATAGCTGGCACACACAAAAGACTACATTTGAAGTTACACACATGCAGAAAGGATTTGGCACATCAATAATTCAAATGGATCCTGAAACAGGCTGTTTGAGCTCCTCTAATCTGCCGACTGTGAGGCTGTTCGCTCTTGTGGTCTCCGCTCTCATCAGCCAGACTCTGCCACAATGCTGCCATTAACCAAGTGACACCTGCAAAGTCTGAGACTTATATCAAAAGCACTATTCAGACAGGATTACTTTTACAAATCACGACAGAGTTAAAATTAAAGCAGGACATTTCATGTGCTCATTCGAACAGAACTGGGATCTCTGTAGTTATAAACGAAATCAGAGCGTCTATTGTCACTCTGATGTACATGATGAAACACACTGAAATAAAACCTAAAGAGTTAAGGTGAGGATTATATTTGCCAATACTCCCAATACACACTGCATAAAATAAAATAATAAATAAAATAAAATAAAAAATAAAATAATCACAAAAAATAATTTCTGTGAAATACAAATGTATCTGACCTTTTCAAGTTAACCCTGAAAGACCCAAATTTAGAAGAAAAAAAA
>NW_015506278.1:495892-501651 GCF_001515645.1 Sinocyclocheilus grahami
GATGAACCACTGGCATACAAGTAGTCAGTAAAGTGAGTTAGCTGTATACTGCAGTAGGATTGTGACTATGAACAGATTTTAATTTACAAGTATTGGTGCTTTGATGGTCTGTCAGATGTGCAAAACCTTCCAGATGGAGATGAGATGCACCAATTCTACATGCTTATAGAGGGATGCCGTGTGCTGCCTCGTAAGTGTCATTACATTGTGATTGGCATGACCGCACAAATGGAAGCATTCCAGTCAGAGTCCAGGGGGAGAGAAAGAGAGTGAAAGCCTCTTTCCTCAACACTCAATCATCAAAACCATCCTCCAACTAGCACTCTCAGTCAATGAGAGAGAAACAAAAAAAAAAGTCCAAGCCACAACACACAGAGAGAGAGGTTGCTTACATTAGGACTAAATTAAAACTCCAAATTAGAGTAGCAAGTGGAGAAAGTGCTTCATTTGGCAAGATGGAATAAAGTGTCTGCAAGAGAGAGAGAGAGAGAGAGAGGAGAAATAAAGATTAAAGGGGTCGAGAAGTAGAAGAAATTAAATAAAACCCCTTAAAGGGGACTTCACTGCGATGCTATTGGTTTTTCCTCAGCTTTTTCTATTGTAACTGGACAAAAGAAAAAGCTAATGACACAGACTGTTACCCTTAGTCCACACAGCCCTCCTCGAATGCAATTATATGACAGAAGAATTGCAATAGCAACCTTCAGACTTAACATGCAGATACTGTATACTCTGCGTGACCCTTAAATGAAATACAATCTTTCAAATTTTTAAAGCGCACACACACACACAAACATTTGACTTGAGGTTTCAAAACAAACATTTTGAATTTATTCAACAATTTCTTCTCTTCCATGTCAGTCTTCGACGCATGTTCACGAGAGCATCACAAAGCATGTGTCTTACATTTTGGAACGGTATGAGGATAAGTAATTAATGACTCAATTTTCATTTTTGCGTGAACTAACCCTTTAAGGCCCAAGTATACTTTGTTTTGTTACATGTACGCTAGCGCATGCACACAGTCGAATGTGTAGCCTTTCAAAGTATAGTCCACTTGAGGTGTACAGTATATGAACGCAGGCGGTCGACACATGCGCTCTAGAAAGATTCATCTTTGTCCAGCATTTGCTCTGTTTTCCCCCAGAAGTTATGACCAATAAAAATGTCTTTGTATTCTTTTAATCTAAAGTTACTGCTATATCATAACCCTCTCACACAGGTGCTCATCAATGCATCCGTCTGTTGTTACGGTCTCCGCTATTTTGATTCTGTTGTTTTTCAATCTCTTTAGTGTTGTCTCCTACTGTGAAACAACAGCCTGGGCCAGTGCTGCCACCTTGTGGAACAACTGATTAGTACAAACGTACATGTGCAACCCGCGCATTCAAAGTACGAGGTTACAAAAATCGAGTGGTGCACAGTACGCATGTACTAAAATTGTGAAATGTCCTATTCACACAGCAGCTTACAACACAGGCTTAAATACTATCTGTATGCATGTGCTACTGAATTCAAGCCCATATTCTATTCGTGACTATCACCTCTAACCATAGCAGCATTGACTAAAGTAAACATTAAAGATGGCGATGTCCAAAACTTTTAAGTCTTATCACATCTGACACAACAAAAGTTCAGTTGAGGCGTGATTTAATGGCAGCTTTTATAGCTCAATAAAGAGTGAAGCATTTATGTCACATGCAGTCCACAAAACAGTTTGGAGCAGCTTCGGTGGAGGACCGTGACTGGATCAAAACCTACAGATGACACACAGCTCATATCTGCATCTTTGTAGGTTACCAAATCCACACATGATAACCTGCAACATGCTGCATATGTCCAGTGCAGAGCGGCTCTCTCACACTGTATAACATGATAGACAACTAGATCCAGTGCAGTTTCACTCACACAGCAGGGTTTCACCGAAAATACAGTTGTGAGTCCTAAAAATTAGCAAAACGGGGGAGTTTAATTGAGTGAAAGCAACCACATTAATCACCCAAACACAGAACTGACAACTGTATCCTGCTGCTGTATGAACGTGGCCCATAAAAATAACATGTTTCTAAAGCTACTTTGCCTACATGCTGCATAAATGTGCCCTTCGTTTCCGGATATCTCAAAAAAATGTGCACGCGGTTCATTTTTTTTCAGCTTAAGACTCATTTCTATTGAGTAATAAGCATTGCACTCATTAAATATTTGCTTGCTTTTTCTCTCTTGGAATTTGTTATAGATCATTAGATGTGACATTATGGTGACTTGGAACCCTGTTTGAAACCTTAGGAGGTGCCTTCATACACAAATGCCTATTTAGTTATTTACTGACTGGGCAGCGAGGCAGCAAAGTAGCTGCCTTGGGTTTCGGACACAGTGACCAAATATTTGCTTGCTTTTTCTCTCTTGAAATTTGTTATAGATCATTAGATGTGACATTATGGTGACTTGGAAGCCTGTTTGAAACCTTAGGAGGTGCCTTCATACACAAATGCCTATTTAGTTATTTACTGACTGGGCAGCGAGGCAGCAAAGTAGCTGCCTTGGGTTTCGGACACAGTGACAGTATGAGTCAGAATGAAATTTCCCAGAATGTACTATATGCAGTAGCTGTCCCCCTCACTGCCACATGTCTTTGATCTGCTGTAGGAGTAATTATTTATATTGCTTTGTTGGTTCATTCATTTCTTCCATAAACAGCCAGCACCTTCCCCCTCTCTTTCTTTGTGTGCCAGTGTGCTGTGGTTCTGGGTGCTGCTGACGCTGCAGGTATGTGTTGTATATTTGATCTGCTGTAGGAGGCGAGGAGATCAGATCAATGGCTGCTGCATCATCCAGACAACAGCTCAGCAGCATTCAAATGAGAAGACCCACAGAGATAGTGAGGGGAGGGAAAGAAATGGAGATAGACACAGGAAGAAAGTAGGAAAATGTGTACAGGTTCTCCTAAAAGTTTGCAAACTTGATGTTCCTAAAACTAGCAAGATATGCCGTCTACCTTACTGAATCTTGCTGTAATCACCGCACAACTGACCAATCTATCGGTGGATCCAAAAACGTAAACTGTAAGTAGGTACTAAATTAGAATTTTAACTAACTACGCAACTGTTAAAAATCTATGTTCTATATAGTATGAATATCGGTTGTATGAATGAAATTCGGAAGTACTATATCCACCATGTTGTTACTGTCATGTGACCTACCAGCGTCAGTTGTGCCATATATACAGCGGGTAAAATAAGTATTGAACACGTCACCATTTTTCTCAGTAAATATATTTCCAAAGGCGCTGTTGACATTAAATTTTCACCAGATGTCGGTATCAACCCAAGTAATCCATGCATACAAAGAAAACAAATCAAATAAGTTCAGAAATTAAGTTATGTGTAATGAAATGGAATGACACAGGGAAAAAGTATTGAACACGCTTACTGAAATGTATTTAATACTTTGTTCAAAAGCCTTTGATGGTAATGGCAGCTTCAAGATGCCTCCTGTTTGGAGAAACTAGTTGCATGCATTGCTCAGGTGTGATTTTGGCCCATTCTTCCACACAAACAAGTCTTCAGATATTGAAGGTTCCGTGGGCCTCTTCTATGAACTCTAGTTCTTTCCATAGATTTTCTATTGGATTCAAGTCAGGTGATTGGTTGGGCCATTCTAGCAGATTTATTTTCTTTCTCTGAAACCAATTGAGAGTTTTCTTGGCTGTGTGTTTGGGATTATTGTCTTGCTGAAATGTCCATCCTCGTTTCATCTTCATCATCCTGGTTGGTGTTGGGACTGAACCAGCTAATATTAATTTCCACTGACAAGGGGCAGGATTGCTTTCTAATTACTGATTGGCTTTCCATGCCTTTTTGCACCTTCCTTTTTACATGTGTTCAATTGTGACGTGTTCAATACTTATTTTACCTGCTATATATATATATATATATATATATATATATATATAGAGTTTAATTGAGTGAAAGCAACCACATTAATCACCCAAACACAGAACTGACAACTGTATCCTGCTGCTGTGTGAACGTGGCCCATAAAAATAACATGTTTCTAAAGCTACTTTGCCTACATGCTGCATAAATGTGCCCTTCGTTTCCGGATATCTCAAAAAAATGTGCACGTGGTTCATTTTTTTTCAGCTTAAGACTCATTTCTATTGAGTAATAAGCATTGCACTCATTAAATATTTGCTTGCTTTTTCTCTCTTGGAATTTGTTATAGATCATTAGATGTGACATTATGGTGACTTGGAACCCTGTTTGAAACCTTAGGAGGTGCCTTCATACACAAATGCCTATTTAGTTATTTACTGACTGGGCAGCGAGGCAGCAAAGTAGCTGCCTTGGGTTTCGGACACAGTGACAGTATGAGTCAGAATGAAATTTCCCAGAATGTACTATATGCAGTAGCTGTCCCCCTCACTGCCACATGTCTTTGATCTGCTGTAGGAGTAATTATTTATATTGCTTTGTTGGTTCATTCATTTCTTCCATAAACAGCCAGCACCTTCCCCCTCTCTTTCTTTGTGTGCCAGTGTGCTGTGGTTCTGGGTGCTGCTGACGCTGCAGGTATGTGTTGTATATTTGATCTGCTGTAGGAGGCGAGGAGATCAGATCAATGGCTGCTGCATCATCCAGACAACAGCTCAGCAGCATTCAAATGAGAAGACCCACAGAGATAGTGAGGGGAGGGAAAGAAATGGAGATAGACACAGGAAGAAAGTAGGAAAATGTGTACAGGTTCTCCTAAAAGTTTGCAAACTTGATGTTCCTAAAACTAGCAAGATATGCCGTCTACCTTACTGAATCTTGCTGTAATCACCGCACAACTGACCAATCTATCGGTGGATCCAAAAACGTAAACTGTAAGTAGGTACTAAATTAGAATTTTAACTAACTACGCAACTGTTAAAAATCTATGTTCTATATAGTATGAATATCGGTTGTATGAATGAAATTCGGAAGTACTATATCCACCATGTTGTTACTGTCATGTGACCTACCAGCGTCAGTTGTGCCATATATACAGCGGGTAAAATAAGTATTGAACACGTCACCATTTTTCTCAGTAAATATATTTCCAAAGGCGCTGTTGACATTAAATTTTCACCAGATGTCGGTATCAACCCAAGTAATCCATGCATACAAAGAAAACAAATCAAATAAGTTCAGAAATTAAGTTATGTGTAATGAAATGGAATGACACAGGGAAAAAGTATTGAACACGCTTACTGAAATGTATTTAATACTTTGTTCAAAAGCCTTTGATGGTAATGGCAGCTTCAAGATGCCTCCTGTATGGAGAAACTAGTTGCATGCATTGCTCAGGTGTGATTTTGGCCCATTCTTCCACACAAACAAGTCTTCAGATATTGAAGGTTCCGTGGGCCTCTTCTATGAACTCTAGTTCTTTCCATAGATTTTCTATTGGATTCAAGTCAGGTGATTGGTTGGGCCATTCTAGCAGATTTATTTTCTTTCTCTGAAACCAATTGAGAGTTTTCTTGGCTGTGTGTTTGGGATTATTGTCTTGCTGAAATGTCCATCCTCGTTTCATCTTCATCATCCTGGTTGGTGTTGGGACTGAACCAGCTAATATTAATTTCCACTGACAAGGGGCAGGATTGCTTTCTAATTACTGATTGGCTTTCCATGCCTTTTTGCACCTTCCTTTTTACATGTGTTCAATTGTGACGTGTTCAATACTTATTTTACCTGCTATATATATATATATATATATATATATATATATATATA
>NW_015506278.1:501823-503237 GCF_001515645.1 Sinocyclocheilus grahami
AGGGGGCAATTAATTTTTCACGTAGGGCCACGTAGGTTTGGACAGCTTTTTTCCCTTAATAAAGGAAATCATCATTTAAAAACTGCATTTTGTATTTACTTGCATTATCTTTGTGTAATATTAAAATTTGCTTGATGATCTGAACCTTTTTAAGTGACAAAAAAAGTGATATATATATATATATATATATTTTTTTTTTTGACAATTTAGTGAAAAAATTGAGTAACTGATCATAGACAAAGCTGAATCCCAGTCAACGAGATTCATCTGAAAAGTAAAATTTATTCTTTGACTCCTATTCAGGCATATGGATACATACTTATCTAGTTGGCATAATATTAATTAAGGATATGTCATAATAGCAACACTATGAATTCAATCTGAATGATTTTACTCAGTTAACCTAAAGGTTTTAATGAATAGCTAAGATGCTTGAATGCACATCTATCAAATAGAATTACTGGAAAATAACCCTGTGAATTATAATAAGCATTAAATACAATATAATAAAATCCATCTTATCCCAAGGATCTAATTTGAACTTTTTCACTTCAATAAAAACAATATTTGTTCACAAATAAAAAAACACTAACGTGTCCACAAACTCATTAACAACCAGATACAAAAACTTTGATATTCAACATATTCAATTTATTCAATTAACCTCAAAACTGTTTAGAATGAGTAAATCTCATTAATGTTGATACCCTACATTTAGATGAAGCAATTTAAAGTCTTTTTGTATTTGACTGAGCTATTTTTCAATATATAACAAGTATATTAATTCAATAATCACTTATCACTGAGGTTGATGCAATGTATTATGGGATTGACTAGTCTGTGAAGGATACTGTACATGCAATGTGTGCTTTAAATTTGGCCAAACTAAAGTATTTTAGAAGACAGCAAAAACACGTGATCCTGAGATCCGGAGAGAGGAGCGTCTCACCTGAGAAGTGACAAAAACAATGGGGAAGGAGTTGTGCAACATCTGTGGCAGTTCTCTCTCTTCCAGAAGCCCCTGGGCATATAAACAGTGTGATAATTAGCAATGACATTAAGAACTTAATGCGCATTTGTGGAGATTAAATCAATTAATTTAAATACGATACTAATAGGTTCATTTCTTCCTGTGTGTGTGCATTTTTATGTCTTTGTAACTCCCCTTACACACTCTGGTGATGTTAGACGAAGCAAGTGTGTAGTTAGCTAAACATAGGGACTAAAATTAGCTAAATTTGACAAAAACTACTTTTGAGGGAGTCAATAAGTTTCAAAATGATAACGACCCCAAACACACCTCCAAGACGACCACTGCCTTGCTAAAGAAGCTGAGGGTAAAGGTGATGGATTGGCCAAGCACGTCTCCAGACCTAAACCCTATTGAGCATCTGTGGGGCATCCTCAAATGGAA
>NW_015506278.1:508358-508920 GCF_001515645.1 Sinocyclocheilus grahami
ACTTTACAAAGTAGTAAAGAAACATTTATTCAGATTTGTGACATGTAAAGATATAATGAAATATTTACAAAAATGTGAGGGGTGTATATATATATATAACAAACTGCATATTTGAAGTCTAAACAACTACATTCCCACCTAAAAAAAACTCTTAAAGGTCCCATATTGTCAAAACTGAAATTTCCTGGCTTTTTTCACGATTACTGAGGTCTAGGGGCTATTTAACTACCATATAAGTTTCAAAACAGTCAGTCCACAGTAAAATGCACACAGCCTGCTTAAAGTTCTAGCTATTTTTCACGAACCGTTGTGACTTCCGTAAAAAGTTGATGTCAGAACTACACAGTCACCGCTTTCAGTCACCACCCCGAGCACTGCCCACCGTCCCACTCTACTTTTGCAAAACCCCCAGACAACATCGCGTCCATGCTTTTGCGGAGCAAGGACAACACGGAAACATGTCGAAAAGGTTAACTTTAACCACGAAACCAGATCGGCCGACCTGTAACGTTACACGTTATACTCAAAGGATGGACGATCTGACAGGATTGTTACTATGAGA
>NW_015506278.1:508958-510086 GCF_001515645.1 Sinocyclocheilus grahami
GCCACAATTAATCACAACAATGTATATACAATTACAAATTATTATAAAAATGATATAATCAAAAATATAAACAGTGAAATTATCAGTTTGTTGTTTTACACACATGCACACAGACATTATTTCATACACAACATAGTCGTGAGATGCAAGAAACATAGACATATGGCAAGAAATCTGTAGACGCGCCCATAACAACAAAAGACAATACTTTATTGAACCTTTTCTGACAAGAAGTGTGTGCTGCAAACGCCAGCATTTTTTACGATCGTTTCTGTCCAGTCTTCTCGTTTTATCGTGTTTAACCACAGCTGTCGTCGGTTTTTTGTCTGGCAGTGGCAGCAGATATGCGATCAAATTTCTAATTTGAGGCTGTATTATGTCGATTCTGCCCCCCAACATCACAACAAGATGATATTTTAAGCTCATTATGTAGCCGAATCTGCGCTGGTTTGAATGGGCCGCCTCCAGTTTCCTCTGTTTTGCTGCCTCTGCCCCACAACATCACAACAAGATGATATTTTAAGCTCCTTATGTAGCCGAATCTGCGCTGGTTTGAATGGGCCGCCTCCAGTTTCCCCATTGTTTTGCTGCCTCCAGCTAGCGCTGTGACGTCGGCTGACCCAAGTTACCTGTGGTTGGCCTGGCCGTGCGTCAATCAGAAAACAACAGGCCAATCAGAAGAGAGGCTCATGAATATTAATTAGACAGGCCAAAATCGACCTGTTCTCAGCAGAGCTCCTGAGAGAGAAGCTGTAAAAATATATTGAGATGGTTTTTGGTACTTATACCGCAAATATATTTTCTTAAGGACATCAAAACCTAAAATAAAACTCCAGAAAGGTGTACAATATGGGACCTTTAAAACTAAATTCCATGACACAGAAACAGTATTATTTATAAACTTATTGTGGATTTGGGTGTCCGCCATGATACTTCGCTATGAGAAATACTGCAAGCCTGTAGAGTGAATACAAGAGTTATACAAATGGTGAAACGGTTGGAGTTCTGATATCACTAGATTATCACACTCAGCCAATCTGATTTGAGGACAAGAAATAACTGTTGTATGTGTATGTGTGTATAGATATGTGACCCTGAACCACAAAACCAGTCATAAGGGTCAATTTT